>NC_142895.1:11415000-11675000 GCF_054131105.1 Drosophila navojoa | reverse complement strand
TGCCAGGGCATAGGCGAGTCTCGAGTCTCTTGAGTCTCTCGAGATTCTCGAGTGAGATGCGGAGCCAGCTAATGCTGCTCGACTGCTTACCCGAGTGCTGGTGCGCGTGCATCTGCTGCAGCGAGTGGCTCAGCGGGAGCAGCGGACTCTGGGGCGGGCCGACCACATCGAGCAGCTTGTCGTCGTCGTCCTGCTGGTTGTCCAGCAGCGCGGCCGCATGCGCCGGATGCAGATGGGGCGGCCGTCCGGCGTGGCCCAGATGGAGCGGCGCCCGGGAGCTGCTCACGTGCGTGGGATTCAATTTGTCCGAGTCGGACCCTCGGTTGGACATCAGCGCCTGCCTGTAACAACAGTAGTACGAGAAAACGAAACACATTAGAACATCCAATTGTCTAAGGCGAAGCGGGTTCCATGCCCAGCGAGCTGGGCGCATCCCTGTACATCCCTGGGGTAAGGGCTAATGATGGGGGAAAGGGCGTTTCCCACTCTGAGAGCGAACTGAAGATCTAAGAAACTTACTCAGGTAATACAGTAGAGTCCCGATCCATAAATCGCATATTTCTATCCCCGATAATTGAAATTTCTGTGTAAATCGAAAAAGAAACTGATCCCCTTATCGTTTCGAACTATCGGGAGTCGACTGTATCTAGATGTACCCATGGAATCGTACCTACTCCTGCCTCTCTAGGACATTCTGTATATGAGAAAAAAGAATCTACAAAATATCAGCTCCTCAGGGAATTTCCTCAACAGGAAAAGAGAGATTCAAGCTGAAAACTGGGAAAGTTAAGATGGAAGATGGGAATTACAAGGGCAGTCCATCATCTTCTTCCACTGAAAAACTTAAGAGCTAAGCCAAGAGGGCTCCATATGAGATCATACCTAGCTCTTCTGCTCAGACACTTGGCACATAAAACTTAAGGCTCTCGATAATATTGGAACCCTAGACTACCAAAACCAAGAACTGAATAATGTAAATGGCAAATTGAAAAACCGAATTGTAATCGGAAATTTTGGAGCACGCACTGGCCGCAAGCGCTTTAGACATTGTTTTTTTGATCTGCCTCTCTCGTTCTCCCTCTCCCTCTCCACTCTCCACTCTCCATGTTGCATTAGGCTTTTTGGATAGACGAGGCACTGGCATAATATTTTCGCTAGCAGGAATATCTGTTAAATGATAAAACGACGCTGCCGGCATATGAATGAGGGGCGGGACAGGCGGTCTCCGGTTGGGGATTGCCGTATAGCCGGAACCTTAATTGAAATGTAACAATGGCAGGCGGAAACAGCCGGCAGTTTGTGTCTGGGCCGACAATGAAATTGAAAAATAATTCAAAACACGTTAGTGTAATTTAGTGTCTACACTGGCCTCGGCTCGTACTGCCCCGTAAGCTCCGACAAATACACCGCATCACCGCCCTATAGACGAAAAACTACGTCCGTGCATTTTCTGCGTTTATTTTTTTTTTGTTGTTGTTCACACATCAAAGCAACGATGCCAGCGCCAGGTCCCGTGTTCGCAAATTGGGCAATTTACTAGCACACACACACACACACAGAGAGAGAGAGAGAGAGAGGGGTGGGGGGAGCGGCATGTGTGTATCATTATCACAGCAACCACTGAGCCCGGAACCACCCATAGACAGGAGTTGGCAATTTCGCCACAGGCGTCTTCTTTTACACTTAACTGTTTTTCCACGTATTTCGCATCACCTGTGTGTGCATGTGTGTGTGTGTGTGTGTGTTGTGTATGTGTGTGTTGTGTATATACCTAATTTAATAGCAAATCAATTTGTGTTAATCTAGGCAGCGCTACGAGTCCACCCACCCAACAGCCAACAGTCGAGCAGCCCGAACGCCCGAAATGGGGCGCTCTAAATAGTAGAGTTTGTGCTCCAAAGCTCAAATTAAGCAGAAGCGAAAATTGTTTAACTAGAAATCTGTTAGCCTTACAGCAACTGAAAGTTGAGTCTACTTGTGGTACAATGGATTCTGGTATATATGGTATATACTGCTGTAGATCATAGTATATACCGATATGTACTATATGGTATATGCTGCTGCATACTATTCTAGTATATACTGCTACTATATGGTATATGCTGATAGCACTCAAGAGGTACTTTGATATTCAATTAACTGAAAGTAGAGTTTAGTTAGGGAAGAGTAGACCAAAGCGGCTTATAAATAGACAAATGGTGCATAGTGCCGCAATATATGGTATATACTGCTATATACCATTCTAGTATATACTGCTATATACCATTCTAGTATATACTGCTATATACCATTCTAGTATATACTGAAATATACCATTCTAGTATATACTACTATATACCATTCTAGTATATACTGAGATATAGTATATGCTATATATAATGGTTTGGTATATACTGATATTTACTATATGGGATATACTGCTATATAACATTCTAGTATATACTGAGATATATTATGTGCCATAATACTGGTACATACTATTGCATTGCTATATACCATTCTAGTATATACTGAGATATACCATAAGCTATTATAGTATATACATACATGTATGCGCTGTATGATATATACTGCTATATACCATTCTAGTATATACTGAGATATATTATGTGCTGGTACATACTATTGTATTGCTATATACCCTTCTAGTATATACTGAGATATACCATAAACTATTATAGTACATACTGATATGCACTGTATGCACTGTATACTGCTATATACCATTCTAGTATACACCGATGTATACCATATGTTATTAGTATATAGAACAGTATATCAGTATATATACATGCTATCATAGGATATATGATAATAACCCTCAAAAGCTATTTTCAAACTGAATGAATATTCATATAAAACTCTCCAGCCTAAGACATTATTCGAAAATTCAACTTATACTGGGGAAATACTGTTTTTCATCTATTCAATACTATCAAGAATTTTGTTGGATAAGATAACAACTCCCAGCCTCAGGCACAGCGAGTGCAAGTAAATGCTGCAATTGGGCCCGTGCGCGCCTGCGGGGCGGCTGAACCGCTCCTGTGTCTCACATGTAACTCAACCATAAATTTGCAACACTCGCACACAAAGGGCAGCTAAGACGTTTATCTTGGCCTTTTATGCACGGCTCGGCTAGCGGGCAGGGGGCGGAGGTGGGCCTTGGTAGGGGCGTGGCAAATGGCGTTGCTCTGTAATTTTTGAATTATATCTAAATGTGCGGCTAAAACCAGTTCCAGTTCCACACACGCCCACGCCCAGCCCCGCCCACCACAACATTGGCAAATTAACAAAGGCAGCGAGAGGGGGGGGGAAGGAGAAGAGCGCGGACAGCAGTCGAAAGAAAGGAAGCAAAAAAAAAAGTGCGCCAATTGTCAACTAACGCCTGCAGCTATTTGTCTGCAACAGCAGGAGGCGGGGCGGGACGGTAGCGAGTGTGAGAGAGTGTGGCAAATAAATATGAAAAGGAATTTCAATTGCTGCCAGCTTCTCAACCGCTGCTACTGCCGCTGTTAAAACGGTTTTCACTTTAGATTTCCGCTGCGGCCGCGGGCAATGCAAAAGCAATTGCAAAGAGTTTGCCAGGAGGCAGGCGGCAGGCGGCAGGCAGCAGGAGCTGGGCTCGACTCGACTTTGGCTTTGCCAGAGATGAATATCATTCCGGCGGAAGTTGCGCAGTTAAGCTGCGAGAGGGTTGCGCCTCTCTGGCTGCGACATAGTTGCCACCAATTAGCGCCGCTTGCTGTGAAGCTGCGACACCCAAGTTGCAGGACGAGAATGTCGTCATGGCATTGTTTATGTGACCGTTGTTGTTGTTGCTATTGTTGTTGTTGTTGCTGTTACTAATGAAGCGCAGCCCAGCGGCTGGCTGCTAAAAGAGTTAACCACAAAAAGTTGCCGCCGCATTGAGCTACTTAAAAAGTGCTGCTGCTGCTTGTTATTGTTGTTGTTGTTGCTGCCAATTTGACAATAACAAAACAAACAAAAAAAATAAAATAAATGAGGCAAGACTGGAGTTTTGACTAAGTCGCTCTAATTGCCCAGGCATTTCAGACTAATTAAAAGTCTATGCAAAAAGTTAGCTAAGCGCTTTAGCGGCTGTAAATCGCCCACACACACACACACATACACATTCTCTCCCTCACACACACACACACACACACACACAAGTGTAGTATACTTTTGAGCGCTGGCGTTTTATTAATAATCGACGTCCAGTTGAGCAGAGAAGCCCGAGACCAAAAAACCGAAACCAAATCCGTAGCGCTGGCCAAAAAACTGACACATGACTGTCCCAGCAATGACCAGTCAAATTCTGTTTTTTGCCAGTGGGCGTGGCAGGCGGGACTGCGGCTGACATGCAGATAAAAAATAAACAAACAGTGCATGATTTTTGCCAACAGCCAGAGAGGCGGCGCACGTGGATACCCTGCAAGAGGCTAGCGAGAGCTCGGACTGAATCAAAAGTTATCGATAACAACCATAAAAAAATTAAAATCTTTTATGGAAAACAAAGAAATGAAGCTGAAAAGCCATGCGAGACGAATTGCTTTTACAGCCAACTATAAATCGATATTTATCTATTTGTAGTGTTATCGGCGTGTGTCAGCGAAGGCGTATAGCTATAGTAATAACTATTTGCAGGCACAACATATGAACTATTGAGGACTACTTGCTGCTTGCTTTAAAAGTTGTGAAAATGTTGTGCTTTAAGTTCGATAATAATCGATATAGTTTTATAAAAGTAAAAAAAACGTTCACCCAAGTCAAAGTCAAAGGAAAATATGTAAAAATCACTCCATAGCAATGCGTCTAGACTTATATTTAATACAGAAACAGCTAGCTGGCATATCGATAGTTATCGATTTTAAGCCAGAAATTGAATAAACTTGTAGAAAGAACTCAGTTAGCTGAAGGTCTTATGATTTTACTATATGCACTCAATACATACGTATAGAGCCAGAAAACTGCATGGAATATAGACAACTGCACAATCGATATTTATCGATTTAGAGCATATGCCACAGGGGCATCAAATAACTTATTTAAGACGGGCAGCAGCTAAAAGCAACTCGGCGCGCATTTCCCTGCTGGCAATTTAAATGTTTGCTGGGTATAAAAGACAGCTAGGATTGCGGGACTGGGGGACTGAATAGACAGCTAGGCTGGGCTGCCCTATGCAAGGCTGTGGGGCGTTGGGGCTTGTGGCTTGGCAGGCTAATGCCAATCAAGGCGCTGTAATCAGTTTTACAACAACTCAACAGGAAGGGCCGCAAGTAAATTGTTTGTGTCAATGCAGCAGGCAGAAGACTGATGAAGTCGTTCCTTGGCCTGTCCAAATACGCCACAGCTCATCATCGTCTTGTCATTGTCAGTCACACAGAGGAGGAGAGAGAGAGAGAGAGAGAGTGAAAATTGATTTGTAACGTTTAGGAAAACGTTGAGCCAGCTATTAAATGTCATTCATCATTATGCTAAGTCAGGGCAGATTGAAAGCGCAGAGAGCGCTGCCCGTGGCGGTGGCCGGAAACCGGAACCAGTTCTCGTTCCACATCCCCCCACCCCCCACGCCGATGTTGACTTTTTGGTTATCCAGCGCAAAAACAATTGTGGAAAAAAAAAGTCGAAAAGCATTTTGATCAGCGCCCACGCTGACGGCCGACCAAATCGACCAACAGGAAATTGAAATCAATCCATCAATATGGATTACAGGCGCTCAGCTGGAGAGCTGTGCTGCTCCCTCCCTCTCTCTCTCGCTCTCGACAGTGGATGTGGGAGTTGGGGGTGGACCACGGACCATGGCCAGACCAAGGTGCCAGTCATCATCCTCAGCATGTTTATCATCGGCATCATCATCATTGTGTTGACTTTGTGGCCACTTGGCCTCCAGCTGCGAGTCGATGTTAGCCATCGTCCTCATTGGCGCTTTGTATGAGTTGCAATTTGACAAGCAGCAGGCTAATTAGTTCCGCACAGATTTGACAAAAATTAATGTCTGCTAATCAAGCTACAGTAGAGATACAGATAGAGATACAGAAGCAGATACAGCTACAGCTAGAGAGACAAATAGGAAAACAAACCGAATTGCTGACCCCAAACTCAACGATTGCTGTGCTGCCAAGTGCAGCTCAAAGTGCTGATTAGTTTGCTTTTTGAGGCAAGCGGGTAGCTAGCTGAAGGGGCCTCGCTCGATTGTGTTGAATTCGATTTGCCAGGGACTGCACGCCGTGGCCGAAGTTAACTTATGAACTAATTGAATCAATGGGGTCCTTTGCACGGCCTTACCACACATAATTGCAGCATCAACTGGCCGAGAGCAGCAGCTGTCATGCGCATCTACTTTAAGCAAGGAATTTTCATTCTGTGCAAGATTTTTACCAGCTCCAAGTTAGGCTGAGCTAACGTGCCGTAACTTGGGGAAATAATATTGTATAACCCTATTGCTTGAGTGTTGTGCGTTTGCCGGGAGTATATCGACAGTTCTTGACTAAGATCTTCAGCCTATTAAAAGAGGTTCCTTGGATGGGTAGCACTAGAGTTAGCTAGGCTAGATAAACTCAGGATAAAATCAGCTATCGGGGCATGATGGGTTCTAAGAAAAGTTGTAATAGTTTGAAGTGGAAGCAACTTCTTCCTATGTATAGTCAAAATACCGCTAGTCTAACATAGGTTTTTAGGGTTCCAGAGCCTTGCTTCAAACTTACTTTACTTAATAAATAGTTGTAATAGTTTACGCTAGTAAAAACTTCCTTATATGCATATAGAATCAAACCACCTCTAGCGTAATATAATCCAGCCCCACAAACCCTTAGGCCTTGGTTTCAGTTCACTTCAATTATTGTAATAATTTAAGTAAAGTTGTATTAATTTAAACAAAGCAAACGTTTTCCTATATAGAATCAAACAACCTAACCTAGCCTAACATAACCCTGCACAATAAACCCAAAGGCCTTGCTTGACACTAAGTTTACTTATTAAACATTTGTAAGAGCTTCTACTAGGAAAATCCTTTCCCCATAGAGAATCAAACCACCTCTAGCCCAACATAAACCTGCACTATAAACCCGAACTTGCATTATTGCACAAATGTAAGAGTTTGAACTAGGAAAAGCCCTCCTCATATATATAATCAAACCACCTCTAGCCTAGCATAGTCCAGCATTAAAAGTTTTTAGGGTTCCAGAACCTTGTTTTGAACTAACTTCACTTATTGAACAGTTGTAAGAGCTTGAACTAGGAAAACCTTTTCCCCATATAGAATCAAACCACCTCCCAGCACTAAAGAACCCAAAGCCTAGCCTTAAACTAACTTCAATTATTCCCGAATCAAATCGACATTTGTCTATGATGATCTCCCCTTGTAGGCGCCTTCAATTCGAGCCGTTGCTTAACACTAGTGATACTCACTTCTTCTCCCGTTTGCCAGCACCAGTATCACGAAAGCCCTTCGCAAAGGGATTGTTGTCGATTTTCAGCTGAGTTATCTGCAAATGTCAATGTGGGTTTGGTTATATATGGCACTTGGCTGGTTTATCATAGTTCTATTTATATATCGAGATATGGTTTACCTTCTCATTTTGATATGCAGTCACGGCTATGAACTCCGTCTCCTTGAACACGTACGTGCGAAACGTGGAATATGGTAGCTTCAAGATATCGTTGGCTCGCACCAAATGAAAGCGCGGCTGATATTTATGCATTGAGTTCAGTATTGTCTATAGGGCGAACGAAAGAGATGGCCAAAGAGAAAGAAAGAGAGCATAAGATTAGTTAGCTTAGCATGCAAAATGTAATGGGACAAAAAAAAAAAAAACCAAAAAAGAAAAAAAAAAAGCACGGCACAAGGTATTCCGTTTTGGCGGCAGTAACTTGACAAAACTTGACAGGCTCAAACAGAGGCACACACACACACACACACACACACACACACACACACACACACACACACACACACATGTCTTGGAGTTGAGCTGTGGAAAAGATATTGCAAATGGCTGTGGACTGTGGCACGTCGGCGACATTCCTGTAGGCGACCACCCACCAAAGTGCACGAGTGCCGCCAGAGAGACAGAGAGACAGAGAGAGAGAGAGAGTGGGGGGGGACGGGGAGTGGCCAGAAGTTTTGTCATAAAATATGAATTTGTCTGCAGCAAGCAGAGAGGCGAAGCCGCGAGACCCCCCAAGCAACGACATGCGCGACTGTTGCAAAAGGAACACCTTTTTAATTACCATAACTCGTCGAATCGACTTCGATTAAAACGAAGGAGCGAACGGCAGACCGACGGACCGAGCGACGGAGCGACAGACCGAGCGACAGACCAACTGTAAGCATAGTTCCAGCTCTAGTCTAGGCAGCCAGGCTCTCTAGACCGGGTCCGAGGCGGCCAGCCACACAGTCTCTGTGTGTTTTCGGCTCCTGCTGCTGCTGTGTGGACCTCACAAGCAGCTGCTGTCGTTGCTGTTGCTGCTGCTGTTGCTGAGTCTGGCAACGCCATTTTGTTCATGTAATTTAAAAAGAAAACAAGCTGCGACTTTGACTCAGACTTAGACTTTAGGCTATAGCTCTAGCTGTCTACACTGTTGCTGCTGTTGCTGCTGTTGCTGTTGCTGTTGGCGACAGCAGCAACAACAACAACAACTGGTTGGCTCTACATATATTGTGTGTATCTTGTATCTGCGCTTGATTTGCACGCCCTCTCTCTCTATCTGCCACTGTCCCTCTCTCACTCGCGAAGACCACCAATGGCGATTGCGGTGTCATGCACACAAAGGTGTGACTAATAAGATGCTTGTGGTTGTTGCTCATGTTGTCGGCATTATAATTGTATGTGTAGAGCTGAAAGCTTGTGCTGGCCGTGTTAACGCTTCAGAAGTGCTGAATACAACTAAATAATGCGACAAAGCGCAGGCCAGACTAAACGAAACAGATCTCAGCGCACAGCAGAGCAAAGCAGGAGAAGTAAGCATAAGCAGCAATAGTTGCTGGTAGCTGATGTGGACGGTGCGCTCTGAGTGAAGCTAGACAAGTACGCGGCAAACGCGGCAGGCAGCCATAAGCAAAGCGCGCCGAGACTGACAATAAATGTGTGGCTACAAGCTACAAGTTAATTACCAGGCCGTACGACAGCAGAGAGCGAAAGGTTCAACTGAGGCGAGAAGAGGTAGAGCTGCAATGGCCATACATGTGGATACAAGGAATAATGCGAGTGTGGAGAAATAAGGGTTAGATAAGCAGTGAACCATAATGGGCAGAAAAGCAGCGAGTAGAGATATAGAGAGCAGAGATATGATGAGTAGAGCAGTATCGAGTAGAGCTATACTGAGTAGTGATATAAGGAGTGAAGCTAAAACGGGTAGATCTATTATGAGCAGAGCTATAGCGAGCAGAGATATGATGATGATAAATGAGTAGAGATGTACAAGGTAGAGCTGATGAGTAGAATTATAACGAGTAGAGATATAGCGAGTAGAGCTAAAACGAGTAGAGCTATAACGAGTAGATCTATAAGGAGTAGAGATATGACGAGTAGAATTATGTGAAGAAACATAACGAATAGAGATGTACAAGGTAGAGCTGATGAGTAGAATTATAACGAGTAGAGCTAAAACGAGTGGAGCTATAACGAGTACTGATATAAGGAGTAGAAATATGAAGAGTAATAATATAACGAGTAGCGGTTTGACGAGCAGATATACGATGAGTAGATATACAACAAGTAGAGACACAACGAGTAGAGATGTACCAAGTAGAGCTGTAAAGAGTAGAGCTATAAAGAGTAGAGCTGTTATGAGTAGAGTCGTAGCAAGTACTGCTATAAGGAATAGAGCAATAGAGACCAGACATATAGCGAGTAGTGATATAAGGAGAAGAGATATGATGAGTAGAAATACATATATCAAGTAGAGACACAACGAGTAGAGATGTACCAAGTAAAGCTGTAACGAGTAGAGCTATAAGGAGTAGACCTATGATGAATAGAATCATAACAAGTAGAGCTACAGCAAATAGACCACCAACGAATGAGCACATGATTACAGCTGGTGCGAGTAAGTGCTTTACCATTGCGAATGACATCAAGCAGCAACTGAAACTAATAAAGAGACAATCTATTGACTAACAAATATGCCTAACGAGTGATAAATGAAACGGCAACGAGTAGAGCTACATCAAGTTGCCTTAATGTGGCAAGGCGTAAAGCAAGCAAAGATCAAAATCCCATTACGTTGAAGTACGCAAGATCGTAAATTAAAATATTTTCACACGCCGCCGCAGCAGCAGCAGCAGCAGCTAGGCACGACTCGTCAATTTGAGTGGTCTACTCGTTGACGTGTCACGTTAATTAATGTGAATAGTATAACGACTAAGCGCTAAATGCGTTGCCATTAATTCATGCACTAAGCAAGTGTCTGTCTCGCTCTCTCCCTCTCTCTCTTTCTCGCTCTCTGTCTTTTATTGCCTGGCCAAAAAGGCCGAAGGCTGAAAAACTGATTAATTGCCGGCGTCGCCATTTTGGAGCCCGGCACACTCGCTGCAGCTGGCGCAAGGCCAGAGGGGAGGGGGGGGGGGGGGGACGACGACTGCACACGGCAATTGGAAACGCAATTGCCGCCGACTCGCACCGATTTGGGCTGACTTTAAAAGGCAAACACAGTTTATTGGCAAGCCTCATCAATCAAATTGCCAAGTCGTTGCTGAGCTGAGCTGAGCTGAGCCGAGGCTCTGCTGAATGAGTCGCAATCGTTGCTTAGTCCATAAATCGTCGTCGAAGTCGTTTAGCTAATTTGCTTTAAATTTATTAACGCATAAATTCATTCAGCAGCAACATTAACTGAATTACTCGTTGTGCGTCTAGAATTTATTGATAAAAACAATTTGCATTATTACATACAATTTGATTCGCGCTCTCACTCACTCAGCCCCCTCTCTCTCTCTCTCTATCTCTCTCTCTCTGGCAACAGTTGCAAAAGGCGCAAAATTGTCATTTAAAATGTCATTCGACGACAATGTCGAGTTTGAATTGCGATTTAAATGAAAATAACCGTGAAGATAGCCATAAAAAATAATATAATATGTGCATGCACCGCAGCAATGTGGCTGTTGTTGTTGCTGCTGCTGTTGCTGCTGCATTTCAGTTTTTTTCTCTTTTTTTTTCAAATGGGCATAAACAAGTCTAATTAGACATGAAGTGCGATTACACGGACGCCACGCAGTCGTCGTCGTCGTCACACAACAAGCAACAAATCAGCAACAGTTGCTGTTGTCGCTTTGCCAAGCCAGACACAAGACAGACAGCTCCAGTTGCTGCTGCTGTTGCTGTTGTTGCTGCTGCTGCTGTTTGTGATTTCATTCGCTGATTGAATTGATTGGCAAGCAGCTCTAATGCAATTATGCGTCAAATATTGTCTACTTTTTTCTAGCCTGCTCATATTGCATTGCGAGCCAGCGACTAATGCAAAATTCAGCAACTGTTGCTGTTGCATTGCGGCACGTCTCTATGTCGCTGCCCCTGTTCCTGCTGCTGCTGCTGCTGCTGCTGCTGCACCAGTTGGCCAACACCAATCCAATCCAATCCGTGGGCCACTTAATCACTCTATATATCGCCCGGGTGACAAACTGATTGAGCCGCGCCGGCAGCAACAACCAAAAAAGGCAGCAGCAATTTTGGTGTTGTTGCTGCTGGTGATGCTGCTGCGGGGCCTGTACGTGCTGTTGCCGTTGGGGCCGCATCTTTCACGCTGCTCAATTGCCCACCTCCCGCCTGCCTGCCTGCCCTGTGCTGCTTGTGACACGTTTGTTTTGGGCTTTTGCGTGTTGATTGCTGCTGCTGCTGCTGCTGCTGCTGCTGTTGTTGCGATTGCTGTCGCTGTTGCTGTTGCACACTCATTGTTGGCATATTATCACATAATTTAACTGATGATGGCACCGCAGTTGCTGTTGCTTTGTGATTGCTGTCGTCGGCTTTGTTGTTGCTGTTGCTGTTGCTGCTCATGTTGCTGCTGTTGTCGGTTGGCGTGCTGCTTAATTGAATGATCACTCACACTTTGATTTGGCATGTTTTGTTCACATGCAACCAGCAGCAGCAGCAGCACCACCACCACCACCACCACCGCCACCAGCAATAAAACGGACGATCGCTAACGGTTATCGACAGTTGCATCAACTACCACAGCGATATCTCCACTTGATCGTGACTGAATGCCAGCCACAGCAACAACAGCAACAGCAACAACTGCCTCAAATTATAGCAACTAGTTGCAATGTTCTGCTATTTGAGTAGCTGCGAAAATCTAAAATGTCGTGCAGGCATGTAAATCGCTCTGGGCACTAATATAGTCTGTTTATCGATATATCGATTAGCTGGCGAGCGTGTTCGAGCACTGTGCTAATTGCTCGACGGGACATTGTTGCTGCAAACCAGATTTCTGATTATGGCTCGGATTCGCATTTACACTTGTTTTGGCCTGTAATGGGGCTTTGGCATTATGAAGAAGCAAGAAATGCCGATAACGACTTATCGATAACTACTAATTTACTGAGCTGGTTAATTGACTTACGGTGGAGGAATTTCAAAGATGCACTCACTGCATACATCTATACCTTTATCGATAATTATCGATAGTACATTGATATGTTTATCGATTAGTAAATAGCATAGCAGTTGGCCCATTTATCAACCTGCACTTGATAGTTAAATGCAAAAAAGTCAAATAGTTATCGATATGCCACAATCGATTCATAGACATATCGATGGTTGTCGATTAGCAAGCGCGCAATAAATTTGGCAATTGAACTGTCAGCACTCGCTTAAGCCAAGTTCTAAGGCGCCGCTGAACGTCGCTAATCTTTGGCTTGCTCTCACTCACTCCACACTCCACACTCCGCAGTCCGCAGTCCGCAGTCCACACTCTGCAATCCCGAGTTGTCACAGTGTTGTCCGGCTGCTGAGCTGCCTGCTCAGTGGCTCAGTTGTTGGCTGGCTGCTCAATTAGGCAACACGGGCAACCCGACCGAAGGGGGGGACTGACTCCAAAACCATTTTCGGCTACCTGTTCACCAATTATGGACATAATTGAAGGCGCCGACAACGGCAATCATCATGATCATGATGATGACGGTGATCGTCATCACCGCTGCTGCTGATGATCATGATGATCATGGCAATGGCATTGTCGCCTGTTGAAGCAAATGGGAACTGGGAATATGTTGACTAAGCATTTGGGATTTTATGAAGCTGTCGCTGGATTGTCTTAAGCTGCTTTCCGAAAGCTAAATCGATATGCATATTGAGAGATCTATACCATAAAGATCAACACGAAACGCGGCCCGAAACATGTCTTAATTAAGCCCAGGCCAGCCAACGGCCAGACACCGCCTGGGATGGGGCGGGCGGTCGCGCAGGTGTAGAGGCTGGTGGTAGAGGCGACCCACCATGCAGCGACTCTTTAATATTCATCTCTAAATTATGCATATTTTTATGGTCGATGCCAAAGTGAACAAAGACAAAAGCTACAAAATACGAGCCATATCAAAGAATATTGGCCCGATTCGAAAGAAACGCCACCCAGGCGTTAATTTTTCCCATACCCAGTAGGGGCAGTTGAGGGCACTACATTGGGTATGTAGAGCTGGGATGTCAAATTCTTGTACTTTGTTGCTTTAGCTCTCTGCTTGGCATATTATATAGGAGATATAAGTCGTTAAACTTGAGATAAAGACTTAAGATAGTTGTGTCTTACGCTTATAATAAATGCATCATCAGGTGCATATCAAACTTATACAGGGTATTCACTAGCCGCCTATGTTGCTATTGATCTTTGATCTGGCATAGTAGATGTTATCTAAAGCTAGTCAGGCAGTGATTTTATTGCTTTACAGGGTATTCACTAGTCGCCTCTGCAGCTGAATGCTTTTGATGCTCATTGATCAGGCTTAGCTGATATCTAGAGTCAATATGCTGGGTATACATAAGTCGCACATGCAGCTCAACGCTATCTGTCTCTCCCTCTCTCGCTCTCTCTTTCACTCTGCCTCTCTGATTTGTTTTTGGTCCATGTCACAACTCTCACGCTGCCGCAGCGCCCGTCTAGCCAACAAGTTTATGGACATTTCATTTAAATAATATCAAAATTTATTTACAATTTATAACAATTCTTTTGAGCTGCTGTTGCTGTTGCTGCTGTTGCTGCTGCTGCTGCTGCTATCTTTTGGTGGTCGTCGTTGAACGGAAAATGTTAATTAAATGGATTTACATTTTAATGACAACACGAAGCGAAACAGCAGCTCGGCAACAGATTGAGATACAGCAAGGCAAGAGAGTTGTTGCCCCACACACACACACACACACACACAGGCAGACAGACACCGGCACAGGCACAGGCACAGCTGCCCCCGAGTTGGCTCCAGTTGTCTCGCCTGCTGTCCAGCGTCTGGGCTCCGCTCTGGCTTCGTCCATTTTTGGTGGCGTCTGTGCGACGGTCAACGACGGCAGCCAATTGCAAATTTGCTTAACAAAATGGGCGGCGTTAGCGACGATAAACACACACACACACACACACACACACGCACACATAGCGAGAGGGAGAGCAAAACAATGGGGCAGACAACATTTGGGGGCACTTTCAACAAAGTTGCAGCTAATGATGCCTGGACCCAACTGCTGCGACTGCGCAGATTTTGCCGCATGCAAATCGCTCCACTGGCTGCCCTCACCTGCGTCCCCACCTGGCGCCTACAGCCTCCACCTTTGCTGCTGCTGCTGCTGGAAGTCACAGTCGATTGAGCTTTAGAATTTGTATTTGCTTTTATTTGGTTTCGTAGTTTTTGGTCTTGGGACTTTGCATTTGCGTTGCGGTTCGCTGGAGCGAGCGACCAATGAGCCGAGTGAGCAAATGCTCAGTCGATAACCGATAACCGATGACGAGTGACGAGTGCAATCAAATCAAACGTATTGCAATAGTTATTTGAGCCCCCACTCAAATGAAGCATATAGAAGAGTATGCAATATGACACTATCGATATGTTATCGATATTCAGTGATAAGTGATTGCTTACAGTAATACAAAATGTACAAAGAGTGTCTTTATTGTTCACAAACCTCCTATCGATAAGAACGAAAATAGCATTTAGTTAACTATGACATATCGATAATTGTTAGTCGATAACAATGATCATCAAATAAAATTGATTGATTGGCATTATCATAAATAGTTACAAGTGAAGAGTACAGCCAATTGTACGAAATGCAATAATCGATATGTTATCGATAGCACTTGCTACAGCAATTATGCTTAGACAACTATGATTAATATGTATGTTCAAGAATATGTACTTGTAACTGCATTACATACCGATATTCAAACAATATCGATTAATAGTTATCGCGATATATTATGCGCTCTATGTTATCGATAGCCCTATCGATGATTTGTCGCATTTAGCAATGTGCCCCCGCCACTCACGGCGCAACCACTCATAATTGCATAAATATCGATACACATTTATCGCTGGCATAGCGAGCGGGCCGCATCATAAATAATGCGCCAGACCCGAGCCGATTGCTGCTTACAAATGAGCTCAGTTAGTTATGGCCATCCTGTCATAGATAAACGAGGAGCGGCTAATGGCCAGCCGCAGCTAGTCGACCAGACTCCCGCCTTCCGCACCGCCCCGCCCCCCGCCTTTCGCCCACACGCTGGCCGCGCCGATTTGCCGTATGACAAATATTTCAAATGATTTCAACACTTTTTGCCGGCTTTGGCCGCCGCTAGCGCGCAGTTGATTAGCGTTTTATTGCAGCTAATAAATTGAATGGCGACCCACCACGCGGACCAAACTATTTGCGGCGATAAGCAGCTATCGCTGGCTCGCTCGCTCGCTTGCATTGGCAGCTGTGTGTTGCATGCGGCATGCAACTTGACTGCGCGCATGCGTGTGTGCATTTCAATGCAACACTGATAAAGGTGTTCAACGCTCGATGACATTAGCACCAGCCAAATGCCGCATGCCGCATGCCGCATGCCCCATGTGGCAAACTCGCAATCAACTGGCCCGCAGAGCCCGCAGTTGCTGCTGCTGTTGCCGTTGCTGTTGTCGTTTTGCCATATTTGTCGGCACCTTTTGTTCTTCTTTATTAAAAAGGCGAATAATCATAATAAAGAACCAACAACGTTGTTGCTGCTGTTGTTGTTGCTGTTGTTGTTGTCGTCCATTTAGCCACTGAGTTTTGGATGAGCAGCCGCAACCGCCAAGCGAGTTTTTTGCTGCTGCTCGAGCTTGGCTCTGGGCCTGGGCTTTGGGCTCGGGCCTCTCAGCAGCTCGTTCGGTAGCTGCTAGACTTGGACATTAATCGATAACACTTGAGTATTTTTTCATGTTTCGCAGGCGAGCCATTAAGCGATTGTCCACCTCAAGTTGTTGTTGTTGTTGTTGCTGTTGCTGCTCGCTCGCTGTATATTTAGTGAAATAAAATGTGTGTCTGAATGTGTTGCTGCTCTTTAGCCTAATCTAGTTTAACAGTTCGATTAGATCCACATAATCATTCAAAATACATTTATAAATATCAATCGAGCAGTTAGACGACATAAACAGCTGAATAGATGCTCCATTAGAATTGATTGAGGAATTTGATTTGCTTTGCGTTCGGCGAATTTTGTATTTTCTCTAGGGGGAAAGCAATTTCCATAGTCGCTTTTTTTTTATTTATTTAGATATCATTAAAGACTTTTTTCTCTAGCTATCTCTGTATAACTGTTCCATAACATTACCAGACATCTATCTGTATTATGTTTGTATTGAACTGTATTTCTTAGATGCTTATCTGGCACTAATTTGCTTTGACTATCCATCTTAATTATATGGGGGGGCTATATATATTTATAGTATCTTGAAACACATCTGTGGCATCTATTATCTATTTGTCTATCGTTCTTTCATATCGGTCTATATCTATCACCCTATGCCACATAGCATATGTGCAGATAAAAGTGTTTATATATGTATATTTATTATTTTTGTTATCTATGTAGATGTCCTATCCAATTGATCTATATAATTATCTGTCCTATCTGTATGTTTTATCTAACTATTTATTTTATATTTATTATTTATCTGCAAATATATTTTATCTACCTTATCTATCACCCCACATATTATTCATATGTGTTTTCTTTTTTCTATTTGTCTTGTATAATTATATATTATTATATACACAGAAATGTACATAATATCCATCTGTCATGTCCATATCTTCTATCTATCTATTATCTGGCAAACTGTTTTATCAATCGTCTTCTAGATCCTTTAAATACCCCTTAGTACGAGGCTTTGATTTGGGAACTCATTTACCATCTCCTTTATATTTCTCCAGTTCGCCTCAGCTTATGCATAAGACTCTACATGAGTTTTGATTTGTGATCATCATGATTTTCTTAGTATTATTCAAGCTTCTCTGAGATATCACTCAAATATCGTTTCTTTACTCCGTAGCGCACTCAGCTGTCTGTGTGGCTGCCTCTCTTCGCAATTTCGGACGATTCTCTGTCTTTTACTGCTCTTTTCCCTGTCAATGTGACATTGGGAGCTGCTGCTGCAGCCGCTATATTTCGTACCTACGTACGCATTGCCGATTCCTGCTGCCTTTTGGCCAGTTCCCCGACTCCCTGACTCCCTGACTCCCTGCTCGACTGTCTGACTGGTTGCCTGCTTAATGAAATTCAAGTTAAAGCGTTAATGATGATACCAGCAACTGGGCTTCGTTCCCCAAGTCAATAATATCCCTTTCTCTCTCTCTCTATCTCTCTCTCTGTCTCGCTGGCTTTTTCTGGCCATTCCCGATAGCCGATGTCGCGGACTGCGCCTGTTTATAGTCAACACTCGGCAATTACTAAAAGACAAATTTATTTGCACGCATGCATATGATGCGGGTTTCGACTCGATTCCGACTCTGGGGTCTCTGGCTACTGTGCTGTGTGTGTGTTTTTCAGCGACTCTGTTCGTCGGCGACGTGGACAAGTGTTAAGCATAATGCAGACACACTTAGATCTGTCTTGAGCGGGCAGCAGCAGGAGTAGGAGTGGGGGTAGGGGTAGGGGCAATGGTAGGGGCAGAGGCCTTAATTGAAGTGCGGCCGCGTCGCCTCATTGGCGTTAAGTGTCGATAAATTAAGCATACGCAATGTGCGCCCGCCCGAACTACAGCCCCACACACACACATACACACACACACATACACACACACACATACACAGCTCTCAGCTCTCAACTATGGACTATCTATCTTTTGATCTGTGAACGCAGCTACTGTCGGCCGTCGATTTTTATGAATGAGCCTTTTGGCCTCAGCGTTCCGTTGAGAAATTGTGAAAGGCATTTCTTGTCTCTGCGCATAAATTTCTGTTAATTTACAGCGCATAAAAATCAACACAAAACATTTTATGTTAATGAAAATAAAAGTGGAGCCAGGTGAAAGCCCCAAACAGCAGCTACTGCATCTGCCTCAGCCTCAGCCTCAGTTTCTGCTTCAGCCTCAGCCTCTGCCTCCGCGCCTGCCTCTGCTTTAGCCTCTGTATCATCATCATCATCAAACAGTAGCCAAAAGGCCCTCACAGGCTCTGGCTCTGATTCAGCAGCTACCCAAAACACAGATCTCAGCCGGATAGCCGGACAATTAATGATCATCGAGCCGAGCGACTAATGAGCATCATTTGTACCGATCCAAGCCTAGAACAGCGCTCAGCCTGAGAACCAAACAGGCATACATACATACACATATATATATATATGTTGTTGACCCGCCTGTCGAAAAGTTTGGCTTTTGGCTGAAATACGTTTCACAGTGCGTTCCGAAGACGCCTAAGTCGCAAAGCCTGACAAATCGAGACTCGAAACGATACTTGAAAGCATTATAGAAGCGTGAAAGCGGGCTTAATGCATGATTAGAGCCATTAAAGTGGACTTAAGGCAATAAAACTGTTCACGCTCGGCTTTAATATAATGTTAGGGGAGGGCACCAGGCGCAAAAGCTCTCTCTGCGAAATGTCACAAAAGAAAACCAAGTACCTTGTGAGCTAATATTTTTATCATAATATTAACTTATTGAAACTCTATTTTCATATTGAAAATGAACTTGCAATTGAATAAAGCTCATTGAAAGTTGAGGAATATCTGAAAAGCTTACGGATTTGCTGTCTTTATAAGATAAGCTGTAAGTACTAGGCTAGTCGTACTAGGCTTAAGCTGATGTGAGTATAAGGCAAGACAAGACAATGCCAGACAAGTCAAGACAAGACACAGACACAGAAAGCTTTGACAAGCACTGCAATTTTTCTGGTATCCGAGAAAGAAATATTTTGACAAAATATCCCAACAATTTGTTGTAAAAATTGCTTCAGATATTGAAGTACTTGGATTAATGAAATAAATCTATAATAATCAATTTCATTCATTTAAGCAAAGCTTGAATAACTTTTGCTTCAAGCTTTGCCACACAAGGGATTTTGTAGATCTTTGAGTGAATTCTTAAGCAGCTTTCTTGAAATCTCTAAAAGCTTTACTTGGCTGAAACAGAGCTTTAATAAGTCTCTTAAAGCTCTTCGAATCAATTGCTTGAAATTTGTGAATGAATTTGCTGAGCCTGAGGCATTGCTTATCGCAGATCTACTTGGCAATGGATCACAGATCACAGATCACTGATCACAGATCACAGATCACAGATCACAGATCACAGATCATGGATCATGGATCAGCGCAGCTAGTGCAATGTGTGTGTGTGTGTGTGTGTGTGCTGGTGTGTGTGTCATAAAAGTGAGTGCGTGTTACAGCATCGAAATGCGAGGTGTTTGATGTTGGCCGCTATCTTATCGGGACGTAAGTAGCCGAGTGCCTGGCCGGGCCGGGCCCGTCACACCATTAACTTTGTTTTATAACTTAATTTTTGTTGGGGCACTCAGAGCGGCGGGGCGAAAGCAACAAATCGACACTTGTTTAATATTTAAATTTAAATTTTGATTATAATTTGTTGTCTTTGCGTTGCGTTTGCTTTTCGTTTCAATTCGTTCGTTTTGTCTCTTTTCCTTGCCTCGCCTCGCCTTTCCTTTCCTTTGGCTCTCTTCATGGGCATTTTAATGAATGAAAACGGGGTCTGTGTGTGGGCACAGCCCCAGCCGGTGGCTCCAAGACGTGACCACCACACGCTGTGCTGCTGCTGCTGCTCTGCCTCTTCTTCTGCTTCTTCTTCTTGTTTTATGGCACTTGGACTAGGCCGGATAAGCAGCAACAGGGGCAGCATCTATTTAAGTTCTTTGCTTAATTAACGAAAGGAAAACGCAAAGCGTAGCGAAGAATGGGACATAAAAATTAATTAGCAGCACCAAAAAAACAACAACAACAACAACAACACCAAAAATCAAATGCATGAAAAACTCCAACTTCAACTCAAACGCGCGTCCACATATGGGCCAACTGAGGCAGGTGGGCGCTGGGGCCCAGGTAGGCGCTGTGCGCATACGTGCTGGGTGGGCGTGGCTGATTATCAATGGGCTGGCCCAGCACGTTCAACGCCTGAGATTGATTCAAGCTAAAAATGACTCGACCAGCGGATAAACAGCCGAAACAAGCCAAATCAGCTTGGCCATTGAAACGGGTCTAGAATAGTGGAGAATACTCCGCTGAGACTTTATCAATACTAAATGCTCAGCTTTATACTAGCCGAAGCTGGCATCCAATTCAGGGAACTAGAACATTTTGATCAAACTTAGTTAATTCTAAAACCAAAATAAACATCTCAGAGACACTTAGTAACTCTCAGAGACCAGGGATCTATCGGAAGACCTCAGCAAGCTCTGAGCTAGCGCATTGATTGATTGAAGTTGTTGAATGGAAGGTATAAGACTTAGCTCTTTAGCCAAACAGCAATAGATCCTACAGACTACATAAACTAGACATATAGACTATACAACCATCAAAAATTCCTTAAGGTCTAACTCAATTTGGCCTAGGATCCATTGAAAAACTGATCCGCCAAAAGACACTTACAGATTATGGCTCTACAAATGGATCTGGAACATTTTGATCTAACTTAGTTAACTCTAAAATCAAATTGAAAGAAGTCACAGAGACTAGCTGAACAATTGAAGCTGATTGAAAACCAAGGATCTATCGGTAAGCCTCAGCAATCATACATTGATTGAAGAAGATGAATGGAAGGTATGTATATGATATATATATATATAAGGTATATAAGACTTTACTCTCTAGCCAAACAGCAATAGACCCTATAGAATCAATAGACTAGATTTATAGACCTTACAACCATCAACAATTACTTGAGGTCCAACTCGCCTTAGTTTAGGATCCATCGGATCAGGCATTTGTTGATTGTGGCTCTACAAATGGAACCGCTTAGAGCTAGTCGTATTCAATATTTTGAGCTCGAAGCTGGCTCACGCTACATCAAATTGGAATTCATTCACCAAATGAGCTGCGTTTGTAATCAAATTACGTGCCCATTGCCTGGTCTGCTCTGCCCCTCTCTCTCTCCCTCTACCTCTACCTCTAGCTCCCTCTCTCTGTGTGATTGATTTTTATTATTATTATTACTATTTGTATTTCTCTCTTGCTGCTCATAATTAAGTGTAAATTTATGCAAATTTCTATCAATGAGGTTTAGTCAGTTGGGCCCACCGAAAATTTTCGATACGTTCGCCCGCCCCCGAAGCAGGTCGATTTACCTGTTTCTCTCTGTTTCTCTCTGTTGTTTCTTGATTGCTTTTTTTTTTTTTCGTTGATTGAGGAAATTGTCGACGTTTGTCGTTTGTTCCAAATTGGCAGCTAATCAGTGGGCTAAATGCAACGGAAATCCCAAAAAATGTATGCCATATGCATAAGTAGACGTTCAGACTGAATGAGAGGGGTGCGCAGGGGATGGGGTAAGTGTAGACCATCACTGTGGGCTTCAGCCCACAATTTCCGTGCGCTATGCTAATGCCCAATCTATTTAGGTGGCCCAAAGGAAAGTCCATAAGCCGTCGAGATCCGAAACAAACACAGTCGAAACAAAAGCAATGCCCGAAAGACGTTAATTTATAAGGTGGCCGAGCGGCAAGCTGTGTCTTTGGGGCCCAAAACAGCTTTTGGGGCCGAGCATCAGTTGCCCATCAAAGCCATAAAAATGTGCGTTAATAACATTGCCGCCAAAGTAAACTTGGCAATAAAATGGCAGATTCATGTGACGATGACGATGACGATGACGACGATGGCGATGGCGATGGCGACGGCGCTGCTACCGACGCGTTTGGTGGGAAATACGAGCCTGGCTATAAGTATAACAACGACAACAACGACAACAACGACAACGTCAACGACGACAACGTCAATGAGCCTGCTGCTGCTGCTGCTGCTGCTGCCTCTGCTTGCAACTTGCGGGGCAATAAAATTTACGTGCCATAAATTTCCACACAAGGCTGAAGCTGAGGCTGAAGCTGAAGCCGAAGCCGAGGCTCGAGCTGTGGCTGCAGCAGCGGCTTTTGTAGATTCGCATTTATGCGTTTAATGATAAAGAAGAACGCAAACGACTTTGACTTCAGCTTGCAGCTCCCTCTCTCTCTCTCTCTCTCTCGCTCTCCCCCTCTCTCTTTCTCTCAGTCTCCCTGTGTGGAGTATTGCGTCTGCGTAGCGTGCTGGCAGCAGTAGCTGGCGAATGGCTAGCTTAAGTGCCGCATTGCGTTTCCTTCTTGTTGTTGTTGTTGTTCGTGAATCGCTTGCGGCGCTACCGCTGGGGTGCTACCCCTACCAAAAATGTGGCCACACAGGCGACACAAACAACACTTGGTGGTCTCTCTCTCTTCCTCTCTCTCTCTCTCTTTCTTACTTTTCCTCTCCGTCTCCTTGGATCATAAACAACATCAGGACTAATCTGGCGCTGAAATACACTCAGGTACCCTTTAGCTAGGTAGATACCCTTTAGCTGGGTAGATATCCTTTAGCTAGGCGGAGACTACCGGACTTGCTCCCAGCTTAGAGCCCACCTTTGCTAGCTCGCTTCATAGATTCCTTTATATACCCCTCTATGGATGCCTTTATAGATACCTTTATGAATCCCTCTAAAGATCCCTTTATGGATCCCTTCATAGATCCCTTTATATTTCCCCTTATGGATCCCTTCAAAGATCTCTTCATAGATCCCTTTATGGATCCCTTTGAGGACCCCTTTATGGATCCTTTTGAGGATCCCTTTATGGATCCCTTTATGGATCTCTTTATGGATCCCTTCAAAGATCTCTTCATAGATCCCTTTATGGATCCCTTCATAGATCCCTTCATAGCTCCCTTCATAGATCCTTTCATATATCCCTTTATGGATCCTTTCATAGATTCCTTAAAAATATCTCATATCTTTCTTTTTATGCCTTCTTACCCCTCAGCTCATACATTGCCATATGTAGTTCCCTTCTACCCACAGTCAACGCAAATTTCCTAGCTTCAAGTGGACGTCGGGGAACCTGACTTAAGCAACTAGACTATATCTGAGAGCTGCTATCTATCAGCTTAGGAGTTTGTGTATAACAACTGCAGCAGATCTTAGGTAGAGCTGCCTTAGAATTGACCTTACCCTTGATCAATTGGCTCATTATCTCGCCCTCTCTCTCCCTCTCCCTCTCCCTCTCTCTCTCCCTCTCTCTCTCTCTCTCTTTTTAAAGGCTAATTAACAAGTCTTGCATAGTATTGCAAATGCATCAAATGCGCACGCGCAACTGGAATTGTCGCTGGCGATGGGAAAGGCGATTGCTGCCACACAATTGGCGTCGATTTGGTGGCAAGATTCAGCCAGCCGACGGCACGCACCTCACCATGCAAAGCAGCAACAAGAGCTTGTTACAAAACAGTCCAAAAGGACAATTCGACAGCTGCTGCAACGACGACGACGACGACGACGACGACGATGGTGGCTGAGCCGGCGCCTCATTGCTCTACCTCTCTCCTGATGTGCGCCTCGATTGTAGCGGCGCTGCTTGAAGATGAATGTGTGTCGTTGTCTGTTGTCGTCTTGGCGTCTTGGCGCTCGTTGCCAGCCTTGTCAGCTCTTGTATTTTGTATGTAATTGGCTTGGCTCTTAATAGATGGGGCGCATGGGTCGCACTGCCGGCGTCACCTGTCGCCTACTGTGGACAGAGCAGATTGTAGTTAACTTGCGGGTACAGCAACAGCAACAGCAACAGCAACAGCAACTGCCTGGCGACGAAGACAACTACAACAACTACAACAGCAGCAACAGCAGCAACAACAACAACAACTTCGGCATCGGCAACCAAAAAGCCAAAGACATTTGCAAATCTTTTGTTTCTCATGTCCGATCATTTCTCATATAGGCGAGCAGGCGACGACAAGAGCCCCAGACCCAGGTCCAAGACGACGACAAAGGCATACCGCAGGCGCCAGGCCCCAAAAACAAACAACCAGACAGCCAGACAACGACGACGACGACGACGGCGACGACGACGACGGCGACGACGACGACGGCGACGACGACGACGGCGACCAGCGTCCAGCTCGAAAACGAGCTCAAAAACGAGCCGGAACGCAGGCTGAGCGCGGGTTGAAGGAAATTTGTTCGTCTTTTATTTTGTAGATTCTTCTTTTTTTTCTCGATTTTTTGGCTTGGCTATGCATTCAGAGAAACGACGCACGAGCTGCCACAGAGCCAGCCGACAAGAGCTGAGCGCCAGGCAGGCAGGAGACAGGAGGCAGGAGACAGGCGGCTGCAGTCGTGGCATTGTCTTTGCCCGAGCGACATTCAAATCTTAACTTGAAATCAACGGGCGAACGAGCGAACGGGCGAACTGGCGAACGGGCGAACGCCAGCGCCAAACAAATTCGAGCTGCCAAAATAATAAGCAGCGAGCGCAGCAGCCTCCTCGGGGCGCCCTTAGACCCGGGGCCCAGGCCCTGCCGTCCAGTGGCAGGCGCTGCTAAGTTTTATGGACCCTCCACTGGGCAAGGAGACAAATGCGTCGTCGTCGTCGTCGTCGTCGTGAAGGTCGAACGGCTAACGCCAGTCTCTGGTCTCTGGTCTCTGGTCTCTGGTCAGCAGTCGTTGCCGGAGCTGGCGTTGGAGGAGTGGGTAGGGTCAGGCTACCCAAAGAAGCTGCTGCGGCGCACCGTAGCGCTGTAGATAAGAAATTTTTGCTGAAAACTCGTGCGCGCGCAAAAAGGAAGCGACAGCAACATTTTTTTTTTCTTTTTCTTTTTTATTATTATTATTTTGGAACGACGACGACCGGTTTCATATTGATGACGACGATTTTGGCGAATGAGGCCTGCCTGCTGCCTGCATAAACTAAGCTTGCCATGAGAAACAGCAAGGGGCAAGCGAACAGAGCCAGAGACAGAGACAGAGACAGAGACAGAGAAACAGAATCAATTCCCAGTCTCAGTCTCAGTCTCAGTCTCAGTCTCAGACGTAGACCCCATTCAGGCCCAGCGCGTCTCGGTTATGTTTTTGCTTCTCTTGTGTTTGATTTTTTTCTTTCTTCTGTTTTGGCATACAAATTGGCTAAGAACGGCGTCGGTAGCGGCGCATTTTAGATGGCTATCAGTAAATAGAACACAAATGAAATTCATCGATAGAAATCGAAATCGCAACAGCAACAGCAACGGGGGCGGTTGCTACAAATCAAAAAAGAATAAGAGAAGAGAAGGAGTAGAAGAAGTAGGAGGAGGAGGTAAAGGAGGTGGAAGAAGAAGAGGTGGAGGAGGTAGAGGAGTAGTGGGCAAAAGGGGTATGAACCACGGTCCGTTAAAAAGCATTCAGAGGCAGACAACGTTGTCGTTGTCGTTGTTGTTGTCGCTGTTGCTGTCGCTGTTGCTGGTGTCGTGGCAACCATGTGATGGAGTACACATGTTGCCGTGCACTTCTTGGCTGGCACGACAGCAACAGCAGCAGCAACAGCAGCAGCAGCAACCGCAGCAGCAACCGCAACAGCAGCAGCAGCTCAGCCAGTGGGCGGCCCCAACGTGTTTGACCTTTGCACCAGGCACCTAGCTTACCTGTCCAGCCCGGGCCGTGCAGCAGCGCCAGCAACGGCAGCAAAATGGCTTAAAATTACAAGCAATACAACACTTAGCACCGCCGGGCACCACCACAGTAGTTCGGCAGGCCACACAGCCTAGCCTATCAGGGCCTGAGCTCGACGGCTCGACGGCTCGACGGGCGGCCACAATGGCCGACCGAGCTCCTTTGGAAGGGGGCCAATAGACAGCGGGAGGGGGAGAGGCAGAGAGTTGCGAGTCTCGGTATATGAGCAATGTTTGAAGGTTTCAGAATTGCGCTCCAGATGCGATGCGATAAGCGAACCGCCAATGCAACGAGCTCGGTAGAGCTGGCTTTCAATGCAAGCGCTGTTGATATTGAAATTGAAATTGAAATGGGAATGGGAATTCGAAATTGAACATGGGTAAAGTCGATGGGAAGTAATAGAATGTAGTTGCTATATAGAGAATTGCAAGGCAAGTAGATGGAACTTGAATTGAAGTTGATATACCATATCAGGTTGGAAATTGAAAGTGAAATTGAACATGGGTAGAGCTGTAGAAGAAGTGTAAAGACTCGAAATTAAATTGCAAAGTTATTTCCTATATTGAAACTTAATTCTATTTCATTTGCATATCTACGTCATCTGTAATCAATATGAGCTTTACGTCTTTTCAATTTCAATTTCACTTTCAATCAAGATAACAATGCCATTCAATCTTACGCTTGCTGATGAAACTGCAGATGTGTAATGTTTGGTAAAAGATTTAGATGATTATATTCTATATAATGCATAGAAAATATTTGTGCAAATCAATTTCAATTCTCTACAAGCAGAAATTGAAATGAAACTTATGCCGAGTTGCCACAAAAGTTGACATTGATATTGAAATTGAAATATGCATTGAACAAAGAGCTGAACAAATGGAAAAGTTTACTTAGCAATAGCATTAGAAATTTACAAATTGCTATTAAGCATAGTTAAAGAATCCAAGCTGTCAAAAATCCAGCTCTAAGGCTGAAAAGCTTCATAAAGCCCGTAGCTGAAATCCATGCTGAAATATCATTTTTGTTCGGTCTCAAGTTTAGTCTAAAGCAAAAACTGATCAAACCTAATCAAATCGACTGCAAGTCAAGTGCAAAGTAAATCTCCGGGTCCTACACATAGTTGGCATGAGATCTTAGAGTAGATTCCTTTGCCTGTTATGAGACCCAGGCAATTAGAGCAGCTGCTTAGCATGAAAAAGAGATCAGTGATCCGCGGTAGCCGCTACTACTACCGTCCCGATCTGGTGGCCATCTATGGCACGCATGCTCGGGAGGGAGCAGAAGCAGAGCACGACACATATTTGATTAGCCGGGCTCATCTCTCATTTCGAGCCCAGTTAGTTGGATTACCTAAAAGCGTTTTGTGTGTGGGCCCCCCCTAAAAAAATAAGAAGATGAAGAGGGTAACAAAAAATGAACATTCGTAGTTGTTGTTGTTGTATATTGCGTTGTTCAAGTAGCTCACGACTATTGTCAATTAATCAATAACAATAGAAATCTGTGGCCCCTGGCGACATAGACTCGAATCGAAAAGGCAGCGGTAGAGGCAGAGGTAGAGGCAGGCGCAGGAGCCGTAGCAGGGGCAGAGGCTGAGGCTGAAGCAAACGGGGGCAGCAGACACACACACACACACACACACATAAGAGCCTCTAATCCACTCTAATGACAATGCTGCGAGATGATGTTGATGATGCTCAGGCTGATTGCTGTTGTTGCTGTTGCTGTTGCTGTTGTTGCTGTTGCTGCTGCTGTTGTTGATGATGATGATGACAAAATGCCAAACAAGCGACCAGCAGCTGCCTGGAGGTCTGCGGGCACCCTACTGTCGACAGGTCGCTCAGCAGCCAAATGAAAACCAAAACGAAAACAAACCAAAAAAATATAAAAAAAAAAAAAACCAAGAAAAAAAAGGTCAAGTGGAGGCTCTTCGAGCCCTGTCCGTAGCTCATTCTCACATCATTAATTACAAAATTATTGGGTTTTTTAGCTGCTGCTAAACACACACTCACACGCACACACACACACACATGCAAGCAGGTGTAGTTTGTGTCCACGCATTGCCGCAGGAACTGTAACAAGACCTAAGACAACGTCGCTTAGACTAAGAAAAAAAAACAACAACAGCAACCAAATCCCCAACGAAATCCAAAAATCAAACAGCAAAAATGTTAATTTTCAAATCTTCGTGGGAAACTGAAATTAGTAGAGAACTCTATGTGTGTGTGTGTGTGTGTGTGTGTGTTGTATTTGACTTGTGAATATTTCGTCTCAGCCTGCGGGCGGCCTATGTATGTATGACTGCGTATTAGCATTGTTGATTAACTGGAATATGAAGATGCCAAAAAAAGAAAAGAGGTGAAGCAGAATAGACACAAAGAGAGAGGGAGAGAGAGAGAGAGAGAGAGAGAGAGAGAGAGAGAGAGAGAGAGAGAGAGATAAAGAGAGAGAGGCGAAACAGAGACTCGCAGGGAGAGAGACTAATGCAGAACTTTTCTATATCATTCAACACTCTCCCGATTATAGTCAATATAAACTATCGATAGCTCAGCTTAAGCTCGATAAAGATCGATTTTTAAGCTAGTTCATAAGATAGAACACAAAGCTATGCAAAAGCTGTGCACCGTCTAGCCAATATCCAAGAAAACTTTCAGAATCCCTAACTAGTTCTCAAGTTCTTTCATAAAACTAATTTTTTGTTGTTTTTTAAGTGGCCTTCTTTAATTTTTATAATTCAACTATTAATCAATTTTAGTCCATAAAAAATGTTTCAAAAAGTCCAACTTCTGATTCTGACTTATGTTTAACAAATGAAATTTCACAAGCTATGCTTTAGCTTTTAGGATTTTGGAACTTAGGGCAGCAAATCTGAGGAGCATGAGAAAAAGTCTAGATAAAAATATTACACAAAATTTGATAACTGAATATCAAAATCTAGAAAAAATAGTTTTTAGGACAATTTCTCAATGTCTCTCTCCATATATGTATACATAAATAGATTTTTATATAGGCACAGGTATAGATGGCATGTGTATTTGAGCAGTCTGCAATAATTGAAGCCTAATCTGAGTCACGACACTGATGGGCCTCTGCTGAATGAGCTTGGCTCCACTTGGGCAACTTGCGTCTCGAGGTGGGGCAATTAACCGATTTTTGGTTTTGTTTACTCCCGATGCTCTGCCGTTGCCTCGGCCCCTGACAAGACGGCTGAAAAGCCAAGCAGATGCGATGATTAATATGTTTTTGAGTAGTTCTTCGCTGCAGGCATCAAATCGGACCTTAACTCCGACTCCGACTCCGACACAAACTGACTCTGATTCTGACAATCCCGAGTCTCGCTGTCAGCCATGTCTTCAGCTCCTTAGCCAGTTGACAAATTGATCGTAAATGGCTGCCAGACACAACTGGAACACACGCACTCCGCCGATTGGGGCCATATGGGGCCTATCCGAGTGGGAGCCGAGCCGGATTGATTAACAAAGCAGAAACGAAAGCTAAGCTCACGTATAGCGATTTAACAGATCATTAGTGAGCAAGCGTTGGACATTAGACTTGATAGACTCTCTTTATAGAGATCTATAGATATATGATATATGTTTATATATGTTGACATATGAAAATTGTATATAGATATGCATATATAGGACTAGATAGATAATCGATGTTGTCTATTAATCAGAGCTATAAATCAAAAATATTTTCCGATAGAAAATGTTATGAAATATTATCGATAAACATTGGAGCAAACTCTACCTTAAAAGTTAAGATACTAGAAAGACCATAAATTAATATGAAACATCTCTTAAAATACCCGAAATAATATAATATTCTCTATATACAAGTATTTATATATAAGCATTTACCTAGATCAATCAGTCTCTGGCAGTTCAGTGTAATTTTCCAGATACTACATATCAATCTATGGCATAGCCCCAACTAAAGTTCACATCCCATAGATTATATGTAGACAACAATGGGAAAAATAACACAACTCCCATCTAACAAGCGCCAAAAGCCGGCACAGTGATTAGAGCTTAAATATATAGCGCCGATTCGTAATATGCGCAATTATATATAATCAAATCTGGGGCTAAGCAGCAGCAGAAGCTGCGCTAATCCGGCGCTGAGTGTTTGACTGGAAGGAAACACCTGACAAACGCGATTCAGGCGCTTCAAATGACAGAAACGAGATGCATAGAGAGAGGGGGGGGAGGGGCGGGAAGACAGAGGAAGAGATTTGAAATTCACTCGCAAACGTAATGGCAATCGTATTCGGGTAAATTGCAATCCTATTAAGTCAAGGCGCAGCTTTAAGAAATCCAATTAAAACCAGATGGAAGGAAAAAAAAAATATCCAAGTGGCTGCGACTCCAAATGAAGCCGTGACAATAAGCTGGATGGGACGCGGAGCGACAGCCGTAGAATCTGTGCATAATAATACGTGCATAATGACTGAATGACTGCTGACTGAGTGAGTGAATGAACGAATGAATGAATGAATGAATGAATGTGAAGCCGAGTGAAGAGCGCGAAACACTCCAAAGACATTAGCGCACTTGAACCCGGGCAATGCCGGGTGGTGCGACCAGGGCAGCGTAGCCAGCAGGCAATCGCTAGCGAGACGGAGCGTATAGCCCGGCCGGATTGCAGGATAAGCGGAAATGCGGCTGCCACTTATTGAACGGAAGTGTTTTATTTTACCAAATGTGCGAGCGCGCTAATGAGTGCGAGTGAGAGGGGAGAGGGCGAGTCTATTGATTGACTGCCAATTGTTGGTAAAAAGCTTTCGGGTGTTTGTCAAGTGCCTGGCACACCGCATCGTCCAGACGAGCGAGCGGGACGGCAACAGTGCGGGCGAGCGAGCACGAGTCGTCACAGCAGTGGGAGGGGGACCACTGCTGTCAATTTGCATGCAGAGTGCAACGCGCAAATGAGCAGAATAAATTAAGACAAAGCGAGGCGAGACAAAAAACTGCAAACAACAACAGCAACAAGCAGAACAGACTCGAACGGGCAGAGATCGGGCAGATGATGCAGAAGAAGAAGAAGAAGAAGCAGCAGCACAGGCAGTGACAGCAGCAGCAGAGGGTGTGGCAAACGGCGCTGACGATGGCCGCTTGACAAAAGACACTTCAGGCAAACAGCAACAACAGCAACAGCAACACGAGAAGAAGAACACAAAAGAAGAAAAAACGGCAAAAAAAAAAAAAACAAAAAGCTGCCAACAGAAAATGAAATAAAAGTTAAACATAAATAAAGATGACGAAGCTTCGGCACAAGCAGAGCGACAGAGCCGGCGCGAGGATGGTGCGCGCGTGCGAGCGAGACAGCGCCTATCGTCGAGTGTGGTGAGTGCATGAGCAAAAAGGCGAGAGCGAGAGGCGCCCGATTGCAGGCAGTCATGGCTGGGCCGCAATGGCGGAAATGTGTGAATGAGGGCAGAAAAGGCGTTGACGCGCCCTAGCCTAAGGTAAGGCACACACACACACACATACCTATGTGTGTGCGTGCGTGTTTAATTAGCACTAAAGTACGTGTGTGTGTGTGTGTGTGGATGCGTGCGTGCAAACGCTTACGCGCGCGCGTTTTAAATCGCGCACAAAACGCGCCCAAAAAAAAAAATAATATAAAAACGCATTCGATAAGGCAATTTGTAGCAGCCGCTGCTGGCGCCCCTGTCTTAGCCTCGATCACTCGCCCGCCTCTTAACCCTTTTGGCCGGCCGCAGTGCAATTTGCAGCAAATTGTCGTCGTCTTGAGTGCATTTTAATCGCCCAGTCATTTAATGCAACAACAACAACAACAACAACAATAATCATATACAAAATAGTTAAACGTAACACAAGCGCTGGAGCAGCGAACAGGTGGAGCGGCGGGGATGTTCAAGCCTTGGCAATCACAACAGCCAGCCAAGGGTTAATTGCTAACCCACTTTATGAGCTAGCTGGCTATGCTTCAAACGCGTTCGCTTAATTACAAAAAGCTTATATACCCATATGTGTCTATTACAGCTGAATGTCTAGATATGCATACGCGCATAGCTGTGTGTGTGTGCATATGTATGTGCTCGAGCACACCCGCCTCGGTTGAAGTGCCCGCTCAATCTGGCTGCACAAATTGCTTTATAATCGTCATCAATAAATATAGAACGCTGCAGTCATTAGGCCCTCAATAGTAGACAATGTCTGCCAATATATGTATGTACATACATACATATGTATGTATCAATATGCATACATACGTACGTATGTACATATATGCGCTTGTATATATATATATTCCTAATTGTTGCACAAATTGAGCAATCAATGCGCACAAACATCTAGATTTCTTATTTTTATTTATGTCTTATATTTATTTATTTATTTTTTTCTGTAGTTCTTCATTCAAGGTGAGAATTTCGATATGAATTGCAATCAATTCGCTATAAATATGTATAGGGCTTATTAAACGCGTCTTCTCAGAGATTTCGTTATATCTTTTATCTGTTGTATGAGATATACATACATAATACGTACATACATATACATACACATATACATATGTATAGGTATATACATACATATTAAAAGACATTTTCTAAGTTTTAATCAATCAATTAGAAGGATTCATAAAGCGAGCGTAGTAATTCTTCAGGCACTTGGTTCAGCCTCCTCTAGACTTGATTTTAAAGCTCATATTATAAGTACTCATTTCTGTCTCTCTCTCTCTCTATCTCTCTCTCTCTCTCTCTCTCTCTCTCTCTCTCTCTCTCTCTCTCTCTCTCTCTCTCTCTCTCTCTCTCTCTCTCTCTCTGTCTCAAGCTAAACCTCTACAAGTCTCTCTATTTTTTGTATTTCATTTACCTAAACTCTGTTTGTCTTTTTCCCTATATGTACGTCTCTTTCCTCATATATATGTATATATAATTTTGTTTTTAATTCATTTTTTTTAGGAAGCGCCAGAGCATCTTTTACCCTATAATCTCCCTTGAAACAAACTTTCTTTCCTCGTATATCTGCCTTTCTTCATACATATCTTTATCCACATCTCTCTCTCTCTCTCTCTCTCTCTCTCTCTTTCCTCATCTCTCTCTTTCCCTCTCAATAACTTGCTCTCTAGTTTTCTCTAATAAACCTCCCTCTATATGCCTCACTTTTTGCACCTCTGTCTATCTATCTCTCTCTCACATTCTCTTCAATCTCGCTGTTTCCTGCTCCCTCTTTGAACTTCTCCTCTCATTCTCAGCAAATCTAGCTTTCTGTCTGTTGTTCTTTTCTCTATCTCTCTCTCTCTCTCTCTCTCTCTCTCGCTCTCTCATAACCCAGAACTCATCACAACTCTACCGTCTCTTACCCCCTCCACCTTTCAACTCTTTTCCGCTGTAGAGGCAAATGTAACACGTCGCTCTTTATGGGTTTTTATTTTTTTTTTTTTCATATTATTTTATTTTGATTTGTTTTTTTTCGGTTATGGGAATTCTCGTGGCTCAGTTTCATTGGAAATCAATGGACGACGTACGTGTCACAAATTATTAATAATCTATAATAAAAAGTATAATTTCAATTTTTATAATGAGACGCGTGTTGAAATGTGCGCAGCGTTCGCCCCTCTCTCCCTCTCTCTCTCTCTCTCTCTCACACTCTCTCTCTCTCTCACACTCTCTCTCTCTCTCACACTCTCTTGATCCTGGCAACCATCTATAATATACATAAATATGTTTCTCCGTCTTCTTCTTCTTCTACTGCTGCTGCTTCTGCTTCTTCTTCTTCTTCCTCTTCTTTCGCTCTCTCAGTTATTTTTCATTTCATAAATCATCGAAAAATGAAGTTGCCGACGCATACTAATTATATTTTATTTGGTGGTTGGCCACGTTGCGCCCAGTTTTCTGTGGCTGCAACAGTGACGGGGCCAGGCACTGGGGCCGGGGCAGGGGCAGGGGCAGGGGCCGGGGCAACTGTTCAACTGGCGCCAGGCGTTTGCAACTGTAGCGCCGTTGCATGCCTTGCCCCGTGTTGCCAGTTGCTGGTAGTTAAATTTTTTGTTGTTGTGTGTTGTTGTTGTTGTTGCTGTTGCTGTTGGTTTTTCCAACGTGACGCCTGTCAGCTGCCAGCCAGGTTATAAGCCATAGCCAGTTAGTGGCCCTGACTCTGAGCTCTGGCCAAGAGTCGAGACAATTAAATGCCTAATTTTGTCTGCCCCGTGCCCCGTGCCCCGTGCACCCCCCTCCCCTGCACCGTGCCACCATGCCCCGTGGCCTGCACTCGCTCCCGTTGCGTTTGTTTTTCCAAATAATTCATTAATATTTTTTTGTGTGTTTTCATTTCTTTGCCTCTCGCTGGCTGCCTGAGTTGCATGTGCAATGTCCAAGGCGTTGCACACCCTCTTTCTCGCCGCTCCTCCCCCTCTGAATCGCTTGCTCAGTCTCAAGAAATCGCTAAGGCATTTACATGCAAAGATTTCAATGCCAAATGTTGAGTGTGAAGCGCATATATCAAATTATGTACAAGTTAAAGGAGAACTTCAAATCCGTATAACTCGTGATAAAGTAAGGCATATGACCTGGTCTTTGGCAAGCATTCTTATCACTGTCCATAGATGTCAGATTAACAATTTTTCAGCAAATATACGAATGAATTTCCTCTAATATTGCTACATATATGTATAGCTTATAATATGTAAACAATATTTGAATAAATGACAAAATATCGGAGTGTATTATTAAAAATTAAAAGAAAAAACAATTCGTATTGGATTTTTCTAAATTTCTAAACGCTTCAATTGCTTGGAGCTCGAGATATTCATATGCAAATCTCATAATCTCTCAAATCTTCCTTAAGAACTATCCCAAATTTCAGTACAGCATATAGATCTCTATACAACTCGAGAAATACTCATGGATATATTAAAATCTTGTACATTTTCTTATATAACACTCTCCAGATATCATCAAGTTTCAGTAGAAGACGTTCAGTTCAGAAATACCCATCTCATTTCACTTTCTGACTAGCTCTTGATATAATATACCAACTTTCTGTAGATTATCTTGAGAATATCTGCCAAACTCAAACACTTCAATTATATATAACTCAAGAAATACATATAATATCTGTATAATATTTTATACACATCTACCACTAACTATCTCTAAAAGTTATATACCATGTTTCAGCTGATTCGCTTAGGAATTTACTTCATTTACAGCTCAATTATTCATGGTAGGTGGCAAATGCAATTGTGGCTTCGAATCGAATTGAGCGAGCGCATTTAAAATTTACAGTTAAGCGCAGCTAAAGTAGAGTTTTTGTTTTTCTCTATATATATATATTACTAAATGCTTTATTAATTGGTGGGCGTGCAAAGAGCGAGAAAAAAAAAAACAACAGAGAAACAGCAAAACAAACAAGAGTCTAGCGTGCAGTCGAGTTTGCCGGGCAATAAAATACGAGTTCGCGACGGTCTAAAGTGTTGAGAAACTAATAGATGCAATTTAAGAGATATACACACTATATTATATCTATATATGTAGATACTACATTTGTAACTGTAAATCAAGAGCTACGGCCAAGTCGACTGACAGCGGCCGTCGGCATAGTGCGAGAATCAAATGTGAAAATGTGAAAATGTGAATTAGTTATTGTTCGTTTTGTTTTCAGCTACGTTTTTCCACTCTATGAACAGCAACAACAACAACAACAAGAGCAACTACTACAAGAAGAAGCAAAAGAAAAGCCACAATAAGAACAGCTAGAAAACTAGATGGAATACAAAAGGCAGTTCAGGTAGTTTTAGAGCATTTACATTGCCCGCCTCTTAAAGCGAGGCGCCGCATAGGTAGCCAAGAAAACCACTTAGGGCATTTCTATAGAGCACAACCGACTGCAGAATACTCGCTCAAGTTCCGTATAGATCTCTCTCTCTCTCTGTCTCTGTTTCTCACCGGCTGAAGACAGACGGAGGAGCAGGCATACAAACAAACGTACGGATGGATGGATGGAGTTATACAAGCCGGACAGCTAGATAGGCAGACTGGCGGGCAGACAGACAGGCAGAAATACGGATAGACGGATAGATCAACAGACGTACGGATGGAAAAATAGCCAGAATTACGGCCAAACAGATGGCCAGACGTACGAATAACTAGAGAAAAAGACTGACGGGCAGACAGAAGTACGGATAGATCAACAGACGTACAGATGGAAGAATAGACAGAATCACGACCAAACAGATGGCCGGACGTATAGCTAACTAGGCAGATAGACTGACGGGCACACAGACAGACAGGCAGAAGTACGGATGGATCAACAGACGGACGCATAGGTGAATAGCTAGCCAGACAGCCAAACGGACGGACGGACAGACAGACTGACGGGCAAACAGAGAGGTAAACGTACGGATGGACGGACGGACAGATGCATGGCCAGCCAGACAGTCACCCGGACGAAGAGGCAGGCCAACAGCCAAGCATTAATTGAATAAATAACAAGTAAGAAGACTCTAGTCGAGACTGCTCGACTAGGAGATACCCTGAACCCTCCAAGCTGATATTCTTATCATTCTGCACTTCTTTGATGCACGCACACATACATACACATGCATCCACCCTCACGCGCCCGCGCTCTGCTAACTGCGCAGTAAGCAGCGACTGCGCTTGGGCTGCGCTGCAGTGTGGGCAATAGTATGAGAATTTACTTGGTGAATAACTTCGTTTGTAAACATACGATCTTAATGAAATTTTCAGGGCGTAATTATATGGTCAAAATGTGTGTACATTCCAAAGCACAAGTCTCTAGTACTTGAAATACGTTTTTTACAAATTTGGGGCGAAGGGGGCGTGGTATCCAAAATCTGTTGATTACAAAATGTTTGTATTCATCATATATATATACACAGTAAATCTGAAGTCTCTATGTCTAATAGTACTCCGATGAGGCTCGAAAAACAAAATCAATTTTTCGATTATTGTCGATAAAAAAGTTATCGGATGAGTTATCGAAAAAATAAAGCAAACTCGTACTGCGTATGGTATTCACGAGTATGCACAAAAAATTTCAGCTCTCTAGCTCTTATATCTTCTGAGATCTCGGCGTTCATACGGACGGACGGACAGACGGACAGGGCTATATCGACTCAGCTCGTCGTGCTGATCAAGAATATATATACTTTATGGGGTCTGCGATGATTCCTTCTGCCTGTTACATACTTTTACACAAAAACATTATACCCTGATTTCCCATTTTCAATGGGTTCAGGGTATAAAAATCAAAAGCCAATACACCCCTCTAGCCTAGATAGAAAAGACGGAGTGCTGCAAGATTTAACAAAAAGGTGAAAGAAAAAAAACAGAATAGAAAAAAAAAAAAACAATGAAATAAACGTTGCTGCTGCTCGCAGCGTAAAATTAATTTAATTAATTAACGCTAATAGTATTTTATTTTTTTCATTATTATTTGCTCTCTCTCTCTCGCTCTCGCTCGCACTCTCTCGCTCTCTGCATATGCGCGTTTTTAATCAGGTTTCAGTTGTAGACAAACTTAATTACAGGCAATATAGTTGTCTAGCTGTTGCTATTGTTTATGCATAAACATATTTATTAACGACTTTATAGAACAGCAACATCAAACAAGAATAACAACAACAACAACAACTACTACAACAGCAACAACAACAATTTGTGCTTAACACGAAGCGAACTGAACTCGAGCGAAATGATTGACGCATTGTTTGATACATTGTTGCCCATTTGCCATGTGACACGCAAAAATCATGTCACACAGCAACAGCAACAGTAACAGCAACAACAACAACAACAACAACAGCAGCAACAACAACAATTATCATCATCTAAAGCAACGCGCAAAGCTTTTCTTAATGAGCCAACACACAATTTGCGTGACGTTTGCACAAAACAAAGGCCCAAAAGCAACTTTGTTGCTGTCTTTGTTGTTGTTGTTGTTGTTGCTATTGCTGTTAGCTTTTCACCTGCCTGCCAATAATCAAACAGCAAACGCATTTGACATTTGTCAGTCAATAAAAGTGTCAGCACGCATTTGACAAAAGTTGTGGGTGCAGCACGCAAAAGAGCGAAAGAGAGAGTGAGAGAGAGCAAGAGAGAGAGAGAGAGAGAGACAGAAGTTCAAAAATACATAGAGAGAACGAAAAAAAAGTAGCAGGAGTTAGGAATTGGACGGATAAGACTAGCTAGAGAGAACGATAGGCAGAGACAGAGAGAGAGAGAAAGAGAGAGAGAGAAAGAGAGAGAGGAATTGAGAGAGAGAGAGGAAAGGAGGGATTGAGAGAAATAGAGAGGGAGAGAGATGAATGGAGAGAGAGAGAGAGAGAGAGAGAGAGAGTGAGAGAGAGAGAGAGAGAGAGAGAGAGTGAGAGAGAGAGAGAGAGTGAGAGAGAGAGAGAGAGTGAGAGAGTGAGAGAGAAATCGAGTGAGAGTGAGAGAGAAATCGAGTGAGAGTGAGAGAGAGCAATAAAGAGTGTGCGAAAGAGAGAGACAGAGAGTGACAGAGATAGAGAAAGAGAGCGCGAGAGAAAGAGAGAGAGAGAGCGCGCGAGGTAGAGAGAAAGAGAGAGAGAGAAGAAAAAAGTGACTGAAAAAAAGACTTTGACAGGGAGATAAGGAAATTAAACAGTAAGAGAAAGAGAGAGAGAGATAGAGAGAGAATAACAAATAATAGAATAGATAATAGAATAACAGAGAAGAAAATAACAGATAAACTGAGACCTGAAGAAGCTGTGGGAAGTGAACATAAGAAAGAATGCCCAAACTAGTTGCACAAGCTTCTTTCTTCCCTGGCACACAAACAAAATAAAGCAGCTTTAAGCTGCTCTTCGAATTCGATCAAGTTAAAGCTTTCATATTAAGCAAAAGCATAAGCTTTGCCAACAGCTTTTGCCTTAAAAGAACTCAAGCCAATTAGAAATTCGAACTTAAATTTAAAGTAAAATTCACTTTCGATTGCCACATTTGGATTTCATAAATGAAAATTGAATCTAAAACATATAAAAGTCGATCGAAAAGCTAAATTCCAGCTGAAAGCTCGAGAATTCAAGCAAAAGCAATCTAAATAGATCTCGTTTGAGATCAAATTTGTAGACTTCCACAGCGGAAGAGACAACACTTTGTGGAAGATTTTCACCTGGTCGACAGATCAGCAATGTGGAGCACAGGTAAGGGCAGCGCGGGGGCCCGGGCAGATCGGGCAGCATTTGCCAACTGACTTTGAGGCTGATTAGCTGTGCGGCGCCAGATGTTGGGAAAGACAAAAGACCGAAGATGCGGAGCACTTCCGTCTGCAAGCGCCAGACTTATCTAACCAGATAACAGGCCAAGTAGATACAGCGAGAGAGGGAGAGAGACAGAGAGAGAGAGATGAAGAGACTTTAAACAAAGGGAGGAATGGACAAATATCTCTAACTCAAATAGAAACAAAAGCAAACACAAACAACAGCAGAGACAATGCAGAAGGAGAGTGAGAGAGAGTGAGGGAGTGAGAGGGAGGGAGCGAGTAGGTTGTCAGCTTACAGGTGCTCGGCAGGTGTGGGCAACAGGTAAGTCAACTGATTAAGTGCATGCAAATGCAATCATCAACAAATTTCAGCTTCAATGAAAAATCTGGTAGCTCACTTCAAGGTGTTCAACTGTCACCTAAGACTTAGGCCACAAGCAGAGGCAAAGATAATGAGCGAGTGGTAGAGGCGGACAGAGCGCGGTAGAGGCGAACAGAGCGAGGTAGAGGCGAACAGAGCGAGGTAGAGGCGGAGTGGCGCTTGGCATATTTGGCCGTTCAAACAGTCAAAAGACAACAAATAAACACAAACAAAACCCAAAATCTAGCTGGGCAAACAATAGGCCAAAAGCCTATTAAACGCTAGCAGACGAACGAGAGCAACGAATAGGGAATACCCTATAAAAAAAAAATATTACAAATTAAAATTAAAATCAAAATTAAAATATTATTTATGCATTTTTTTTGTACTTTACAAATTCAATTTCGAGTTTACACCTTTTTACTGACTGCCAAATACCCTGTAAAAATGAAATTCCAACTCAATGTAAGAGTTTCCCCTATGCAATCGCAGACAACAAAAGCAATTAGTTAAATAGTTAATGGGCCCAACTAATATGCCCACTTGCCGGCACTCGGCAGGGCATTGTGATATGCGTTTAGAAATCTATTTGCATCGCGCTGGCAGCAAATATTGCACTTCCGTTTCAATGCGACGATGCCGAAACTCAAGTCAAGCTTGTCTATTTGCTTACGGCTAATGGAAGAGCCGCTGAGAGCAGCTGCCAGTGGCAACAGCAGCAGCAGTCGGAGCACGCCCAGCTCCTGCTCCAGCTCCAGCTCCTGCTGCCCTGCCCGGGCAACCCTCTTGTTCATTCTCGTTTTTGGCAACAATGAGGCAAGTGAGGCAACAAAAGAGCTCACGAGATGGGCCTTTTTATGGGGGCGTAAGCGAGTCGGGAGGCGGGGGTGGGGGTGGTCGATTGTCTGGAACTTGTTACTATTGCCGCAGCTGCTGCTCATTTTGCTGGCTAGGCAGCGGCGCGGGGCCGAGACAAAGGCCGGGGTTTACTTTTTAGGCATTGTTAGACGACTTAATCGTTAGATTTGCTCCGTATTTCCATTAGACGGAGAGAGAGAATGAGAGTGCGAGGGAGATGAAGATGTAGAGTGAGACCAAATAAATTTGTCTTCAGCTGTCGTCGGCCTCAATTGCTGAGGATTTGTTTGGACATGGCACGGCAAGAGGCTGCCACAGCGCCGTGGAGCATTTGATATCCTGCGGCGTGTGCGCCCTCCCGCCGGCAGCCGCCAGTCAAATGCGGCGTATGCGCAATGTGCGCCAATGGAAAACCAAATGGGAAAAGACAAAGAAACGGCGGCAGGCATACAAAAGGGAAAGGGAGAGGGAGAGGGGCAAGGCCCGGCCTCAAATTATGTTGTTGCGGCATGGCAGGCAACGGCAGCGCTAACGTGGGCGTCTCTAATCTTGTTTGTGCGGTTCGCTAATCGCTGCGCTCTGATCGGCTCAGCCGGGCAACGGCTTTGTGTGGCTGGCCGGATTAGGAGCAGATCCGATCCGTTCAGTTCGGCTGCTGCTGCTTCCTCTCCTCTCCTCTCCTCTCGTCCCGTCTCGTCTCGTCCTCTCGATTCATGTCCTTTGGGCTCATCATTAGCCGCCGCTCTCGCCTTTGTCTGGCTGACTTTGGCAATTTCATTGGCAATGCATTGGCATTCAGAGATTCATTCAGAGCTCACTTGACATCTGTCGGCAGCTCGCCTGATGTCATCTTGTCCCTTTCCCTGATCCCGTTTTGCGCCTGCGATTAGTCCTTGCCACAGCCCCTCTCGAGGCAGTCAATGGCCCCTGCTCTCTGCTGTCGATCCTCGGCTTGTCGCACAGGCATATTTAGCCTCATTTGGCTTTGTTCCCTTTGTTCTCTTCTTACTTTGCCTACTTTATCACTCGTTTCATATTGATTGGCTTGCTCGGGCTTACAGATCACAAAAAATTCGTAGAGCCTACATTTAAAGTGGCTTAGCCCGCAGCTTGTCTCTCCAGATCTTCAGCTTGGAATCGAAAAACTTCTTTAAGTACTAATTACAGACTTTGAAATCTCTCTCTCTCTCACACACTCTTTTCCATTGCCTCTATTTTTGTCTCGTTTTCTCTCTTTCTCGCTATCCATCTAGTTTCGAAATAGAGCACGGGATCGTTTTGAACTTTATATGATCTCTTGCTCGCTCTCCCTCTTTCCTTTTCTCTTCCTCTTTCTCTCTCTTTCTCTCTCTTTCTCTCTCTCTCTTTCCCTCTCTTTCTCATTCTTTCTCTCGCTCTCTCTCTGTGTCGACGCCTACAAGCATTTGCCTGAATCGTTATGAGCTTGAAATTCTCTCTCTCTCTCTCTCTCTCTCTCTCTCACTCTGTTTCTCTCTCTCTCTCTCTCATTCTGTCAGACTATAGCTCTCACTCTCTCTCTCTCTCATTCTGTCAGACTATCGCTCTCAGTCTCTCTCTTTCTGGATTTCTTTCGCACCCCCTCTATTTATATACATATATATATCTCTTTCTCTATCCTATCTATATCTCTCTCTCTCCTCCTCCATCTATTTCTCGTTCTCACACTTTGTCTTTCTCTGTCTATTGCATACTTAAAGCTATCTAGATATTTACTCTTCCATCTACAATCTCAAGCTGTTTCCCACTCTTGATATTTATCCCATCATCCTCTCTTCTTCGCACTCTCTTCCTCTCTCTCTTTCTCTCTCTCGCCCTCTGCCCTTTCTAAGCTTGAAGCTCGACTCTCTGCCTGCAATTGAATCTAAATCTGAATCTCAATCATACTTCACACTTATCTAGCCATAAACATAAGCAATTTCTTGATCTCGCTCACTCTCTGGCTCTCGCTCTCGCTTGTTCTCTCTATTTCTCTTTCGCTCGTCTTTGTATAAAGTATTTCTGCTTGCTTGGCGCTTTAAGTTCCCGCTTTAAGACCGACTAGCGAGGCATTCAGCCCACATCTCTGGCCAACTGGCAGCCATCATTGCAGCGTGTGCCAAATACCAAGGAAATATTTTTGCTCTTTTTTATGAGAAACTTGGCCGTTGCCTTTGCTGCTGTTGTTGTTGCTGTTGCTGTTGCTGTTGTTGGTGTTGCCGCCACGCAATTGTTTTTCCAGTTATTTTCAGTTGTTTGTGATTTTCGTTTCTGCACAGAGGCCAGAGCACTCGTATTTTTCGCATGGCCGTCAACTTGATTTGAATATTAAAAAATTCCAAAACATAAAAGGTATTTTTATTTGTGATATTTTGTCGCACCTCAGCGACAACGTACTTGCCACCTCGTCAACGTCTCGCGGTGCGGCACGACAACGAAATTAAGTCAAAAATGCGGCCATGCCTTTTCATTACCCGGCCAAACGGAGCCGGACTGTACGGAACGGGGCTAGCCGGGCCTAACCTAACCTGAGCTGGCCCGTGCTGTTTGCTCTACCTCTCCTGCTACCGCTGCCTCTACCTCTACCTCTACCTCTACCTCTACCTCTACCTCTCTCTCTCTCTCTCTCTCTCTCTTTTCCTTTTTATTTTATCACGGATCACAGTCAACGTCCCGGTTTAATTTAACATAAAAGCGCGTTCACCATTAGGCGCTTTAACCAACCCCCTAGCTAACTAACCGCTTCCCCCCCCCCTACACCCCCTCCACACACACATACACCACAAAGCCGCCCCTCTCGCCCGCCTTTTTATGGGGCATTGAAATTTATGAGGCATGCTCAGGTTTTTATTAGATTTTAACTAGCCTAATATATAGGACTGGCGCCAGGGCCAGGGCCAGGGCCAAGCAGGGCTGGGCCCCAAAACGCAACGTGCTAAAAACATTAAATATGTTAATAAGTTTCAACGCCCCACCCACAGCTACCGACAGAGAGAGAGAGAGAGAGTGAGTGAGAGAGAGAGAGGGGTAGTGCAGAAGCGCAAAATTAACTAAAATGTTCAAGTTTTAGCGCCAAAGTCAAAGCAAAGCGAAAACTCAGAGGTTGACACATTTGGTAATGAGACATGAGAATGAAAACGAGAACGGGAACGGGAACGGGAACGAACCACTGCAGCACCGCTGAGTGTAGTGCCGGGCTGTGGCTTAAGTACCGTCGGTCACGTCAACTCGTCAACTCGAAAAACTCAGAGCTGGTCGAGCTGGTAGAGCTGGTAGGGCCGGTAGTGCTGGTAGTGCTGGGCGTTATGCTAATGCCCAATGCCCAATGGCTGATGCCTAATGCCTAATGCGCAATGCTAATGCCCCGCGTGCCACTTACAAATATGACAGATGTCTGGGCGCAGTCGCTGGCCTCTGGAATCTGATGGCGTTTCGTTTTATCTGCGTGTAGCTAGCTGTACGCAATTGAGGTTAACACTTGCCCACTCAAGGCAGCCGTCTGATAAGATTCGAAATTAACTAGCAAATGCGGAGCTGGGCCAAGAACGAATATTCAGAGGTGAGAGAAAAGGGAAACGAGGGAGAGGGGGGAGAGAGAGAGAATAGATATGCAGGAGTGAAGCAAGGAAGTATTTTAAGGAAGATAAAGTTATGGAAGGATAAAGAAAGAAAGGGTTGTGTAAGAGAGAGAGAGAGAGAGAGAGAGAGAGAGAGAGAGAGAGAGAGAGAGAGAGAGAGAGAGAGTGAGAGAGGGAGAGAGAAAGAGAGAGTAGAATATCTCTCTCATGGAGCGAGTGAAGCACGGAAGAATCCTGGGAAGGAAAACAAAAATCTCACAAGAAAAGGAAATTCGGAGGAAGACAAAGATGAGAGAGATAGAAAAAGTCACAGATACAGAGTGAGAGAGATAGAGAGAGCAAAAATATCGAGCTGAGAAAGAGAGAAGCTGCCATGGCACAACAATAAAAGAGAAGCGAGAAATGAGTGAAGGAAGGGCCGATTCTAATAGAGAGAGAGAGAGAGAAGGTAAAGAAGAAAGGCAAAGAAAGAGAAGAAGGGACAGCCAGAGACTGAGCAAAAGAGACAGGCTAAAGAAAACTATCGATAAAGTCTTCCAAAGAATTCCTTGCTAATAGTTAGATGTCGAGCACCGTTCCTTCCCACCAATTGAAATCTCCTTTAGTTCGTTAAACGAACTTTCAAATGCAAAGCTAATTCCGATTCATATGATTTGATATATGAAGTGAGCTAAAGTCCTGCGCACATTTTCACCATCAAGGCAAATGTAGAGCAGAGTAGAGCAGCTAAACTGCTCACGCTGCCTAGCACCGACTCAGCTCTGACTGAGCTCATGGGCAAAAATCGAGGTAGATTTCGCAACGGCAGGCGATGAACTTGAGTTGGTTCATTGTCGAGCTGTGAAATGAAAAACTATGGAAATATTTCAGGCGAAATTCTTGAAGCGCAGTCAGAGTCGTCGACTCGCAGTTTGCTGCTCTCCGTTACTCGCTCTCTCGCTCTCTCTCTGTCTCTGTCTCTTTGCGCTAGGATAATTGAGAGGGCGGTCGGCTGTGTGTGTGTGTGGGGGCGTGCGGGGCGTGGCAGGCACTTGTAAAACTGTTTGCCAAAAATATGCAAGCAATTAAGGCAACTATTTCCGGAGCAGCCGCCGCAGCCGCAGCCGCCGCAACTTGCAACAGCTGCTGCAACAACAAAATCTAAAACGCCGCGCGTTGCCCAAGGATGCGCGCAGGACAGGATTCAAGCTGCTGCTGCCTAATCTGCCCAACAGCAGCACAAAACTTGATCGCAAACTGATAGCCAATGGGTTTCGGTTGCTTATTTCTTCTTCTTCATCTGCTCACTTTTTTTTTTATTTCGGGTTATTTATTGTAGCCAAGCTGCAGATACCCTTTGCACTCTCTCATCTCTCGACGGCCGTCTGCTGTCTTCGAATGCGGATGGCATGATGTATGTTGGTCCCCTGGTCTCGTTGAGGTTGCCTCCGTTGTCTGTTGTCTGGGTGCGTGCGCCGTTCAGCGTCACGATATACGCTTAGATAGTGAGCCGCAGCGCCGCAATTGATGGCATTAGGCATTAGATAAGAAATCAGACATTTATAGGCACACAGGCGAACCAGGGGACTGACTACTCGAGCAACAACAACAACAACAACAAGCTGAAGCAGCAGCAGCAGCAGCAGAAGAAGAAGAGCGACATCATAATCATCCAGCGGGCAGAGCTATCATTAAATAGCTTAGGGGTTAGGCCAGCACTCAGGGGTTGAGCACCGCCAAGGGTAGCAACTAATTTCGGCCAGAGAGAGAGAGCGAGAGAGGGAGAGAGAGGAACACAAAGAGGTCCTCTTCGCATCAGCCATTGCCCATGTGAACTACTCGGGCCCTTTGTCTGAAACATCTCATTGATGGAATGCTAAGAAGTTTGCCACAATTAATGGATGGCTAAGAATTGCCAATTGTCAGGGGCAGGGGCAGGGGCAGGGGCAGGGGAACTTCAGCTGAGCACTACCACTGAGCGTGGTAGAGGCTGCACAAGATTTGGCAATCCTGAGGAAGTAAAGATTTGCGAATCGAAGTTGTTTAAAATGCACCCAAAAAAAAGGGTTTTAAAATTGGTACATGGACTCAGTCGAGATGGTCTAAGAACTTCGGGTCTAACTCAAGGTTTTCTGTCTGCATTTATCTTAAGGAATCTGAAGTATTTTTTGATAGATCAAAGTAGAAACTTTTAAGTATAACAATTATGGAAAAACGTGAGAAGTGGAGAAAGGGAGAATGAGAGGGAGAGAAAGGTGTAGATAGAGAGAGAGAGAGAGAGAGAGAGAGAGAGAGAGAGAGAGAGAGAGAGAGGGAGGGAGGGAGAGAGAGAGAGATGTGTAGACAGAGAGCGAGTGTGTGTAGATATCCAACAGTTCCTAGCAAAGTCTAACTAGAGTTTCAGTTAAAAACTTTCCTCTGCAGTGCCTCAAATGGAGCTGTCTTAGGACACATATCATCTTCATTAAATTTAACATGTTTTAGATACAGCCATTCATATTCATACCACAAGTGCTAAGGTTGCCCACGCTTCACATCAATCTGCACTACTTCCACAGCTCTACCCACAATAAGTCGACTTTTAATTATAGTCTATCCTTAATGGAATCCCATAGTATTATTATTATTATGCATCATCATACACCACACTCGAAAATGATTATTTATATAACCTCAAACTTGCCCAGAAAAGTTCTGGTAGCATATTGAATTTGGTTTCATGCGAGAAAGTTTTGCCTTAGTTCCACAACAAAAAATGAAGGAGGAATCTATAAATGTGCGTATATATGTATGTGTGTATATATATCTAAAGTTATATGTGATAGCTAGTTGATTCATTTAATTGGCTCCATATTGAAAATGAAGGCAAAGCAACCACGAGCCAGGTCCTGGGACAGGAACAGGAAGAGGAAGAGGAACAGGAACAGGAACAGGACTATGGTTTGTGCCACGGGCTCTGCTGTCAACATCAAAGCAGCCTTTCAAGTTGTATTTTGGGCAACACCTAGCAGGCAAGACAAGATGACTACCTGCCTGGCTATGACAGACAAATTGGCCATATCCCATATCTCAATGGGAGAGAGAGAGAGAGAGAGCGAGAGAGAGGGAGAGGGAGGGGGAGAGACGGACGAATTGCGGGCCGCCTTTGATTTTCTAAGCGAATTGTTTCAAGACAAGCCACAGGAGCAACGGTCGCTCGCCGCAGCGGCTGGAACTGGATCGGAGTCTGGATAGCAGGGATAAGGATTGAAAAGGCTTGACAGGACATGTGAGCTTCAATTAATTTGATTTGCGTTTCAAGGGCCACTCGAGCAGCGGAAATGGAACTCCACTTCAGTTTATTTGTCAACTTGGCTGTGATAAATTTTTTGCGCTTCGCCTGCTCCTGCTCCTGCTGCTGCTGCTGCTGCTGACTGCGACGCAAGGGCGACGACCACTTGGCCATGGCTGAATGAGCACACAACGAGCCACTGCAGATGCCATTTGAAGATGGCCAACTATGCTTTGAACTATAAATGAAACTAATGCCAGACGGGCAGACAGGCAGACGGACGGACAGACGGATAGACAGGCGAGACGGCGAGCAGAAGTCGGACGAGCTGCTGCAGCACTTTTGGGTCGTTAGGTCCTTGGCTGGACCGCTGCTTGACAACGTCTCAGGGCACAGCCAGGCAGGAGGAGCAGCAGCAGGAGCAGGAGCAGGATGAGGTGGAGAGTGAGGACGGCAGGGGAGGGGGGCAGTCTTTAGCCTACTTGCGCCAGCTACAACAATTAAACGCATTAGCCAACACCTCAGACACTGAACGAGAGCCGAGGCCAACCCCCTTGTATTTTAGGGTTGCGACCACCGCAATATGGCCGACAGCATAAACACACACACGCACACACACATGCACTTGGGGCGTTTTAAAACGCGCGCGTTTTCTCTTCCCGTTTGTTTGTTCATAATTTTTGTGAAATTCTTTTTCAGCTTTTGCGCTGCGCCTGGCCAGCGGAGCTAAGTGCATTTCAATGTCGACTCAGGTTGGCAGGTCAAATGGGCATGCAAGCACAGTTCACAACACACACACACACATACATACATACATACATTACAATTATATAGATGGTTGGGCGGTGTATGGGTGGGGGTGGGGGGCGTTACAGCAACGACTTACTGTTGTTTTGACACGCAGCCAGCGGTCACAAATGCAAGCAGGAGTCGGGCTGAGCAGGAGGCGGCCAGGCGGGGCTGACCTCGGTGCCAGGTGCCGTCCGCTGACCGCAAAATGTGTTAAATTATAGATTTGAGCGTTTGCTGAGAGCGACAACAGCTGTTGGAGCAACGACTGCCTCTCTCTCTCGCCCACTCTCTCTCTCTCTCTTTCTCCCTCTCTGTGTTGGGCGGAGAACACACGCAGCGCCTTGTGTCGGCACGCGGCGTTTGAACTAAGCGAAATTAATGGCCAACACAGGCTACTTAGCGGAGGAGCCCAAAGCCCACGCACACAGAGACAACAACAACGACGTTGTTGTAGTTGTAGTTGTTGTTGTTGTAGCCCTTATGGCATTCGCTGATGTCTGCGCCGTCTTGTTCGGCTCGCGCGATTTATGACTTGGCATGCAAAGAGGCAAAGCACTGCTAAAGGCGGCGGTGGGGATGGCCGGCAGAGACATGACAAAACTGCATGGCGCCCGCCAGCGTCGCCATCATGCGCTGTATTGCCCACCCGTTGCGATGCCGCCGCCGCCGTTGCCGCCGTTGCCGTTGCCTGATCAATAAAAAAAGCAACTGCAAAATTTGCGCAGCAGTTGATGAAATTTACGCGATCGGCAGCGGCAAAGTTCAAAAGCAGCGGCCTTGGCGGCAACAAACAAACTGACCACCAAGCAGCCGCCGAGCACCACCATGCACCACCATGCACCAAAAGCCAAGCCGCCAATTTGTTTGGCGCTCGCTGCGCCACAGCAATGAAACGAAAGTTGTCGTCGTCATAGACGCCGTTCCTGTCTTTATGCGCGTCTTATCCGTGCGTGTGAGAAGTTTTAGATAAGACGCTGTGCGTCTCTCTCACACTCCCTCCCTCTCTCTCACTCCCTCTCTCTCTCTCTGTCTGTGGCGCTGCTTGGCTGCGATACTTCAAAGTGGGCGCCGGGCAGCGCTTAAAGCATTTGCCAGCTACGCAAATTTTGCATTGATAAGTGCGCTGGCAGCAGGAACTGGAGGCGAGTGTTGGAGCTTCCTCCACACACACACGCACACACACACATGTCTTTATGTGTGATATAGTTAGATAATGCTTTGCTTTGATGTCAGCTGCGACTGCCGCGGCAGCACGTGTTCGTCCAGCTGTCAACGAGCTGCGGAAATGAGAGACATTTCCAGTTGCAGCAATGCGAAACTGGCGAATCAACAGCTCTATCAATAGATATATAGCTATACCAGAGACTACTCCGAATAACTTATAGCCTTTACTTTGCCAAACACACATGCGCATCGAAAGCATTCAAATTGCTTTAAAAACAAGTTAAGATGCGCACTCCGAATTACTGCGAGCAAGTCCGAATTACTCTGAATTACTTTTAAAACATGTTTTAATTACGCTTTAAGCACAATTCGCATGGAATATTTGCAATACTCCAAAAATCTACTCATCACTCCGAATGAATCCGAAAACCACTCATACTGCTTGAAATCTATATTAACACATTTCTAGCAGAAATTCATATTGTGCACTGACCCACATTTACTTGCTAGTAACAATTCAAGATTCTCATAGCTCCGAAAAAGTAGCCATCACTCCGAATAACTGCTAAAACCATCTACACTACATCGGACGTTTAACAAATACGCATAGCTAGCAGAAAATCATAATTTATATTAGTCCGAATTTACTCCGAAAGAGTAGTCATTACTCCGAATAACTCTTCACACAACTTGTATTATTTAAAATATATTTCTCATACAAAACACGCATTACCACTAAAAATTCATAATTTTCATTACTCCGAAGGACTACTCATCACTCCGAATCACTCTTCACACAACTTGTTTGATGTCAAGCCTACATAAAACACTCATATCTAGTAAAAAATCATATTTTCCAATACTCCGAAAAACTCCGAATTACTTTACCACCATACTAACACATTCCGAAATGTGAGATTGCCTTTCAATTCAACGCACACTTTTAGTTAGTCAACACTTTCAAAGTACATCACTCCGAAACTCTTGCAACCTGTCAAGTTTTGTAGCCATCGATGCCATTTGTTCAGTTACGATGATAATAGATAAGAAACAACTGAAAATAAATATCGTGTATTTTGATTTCAAGTGTATTTTTTTTTTTTTTCGAGACACGTTTTTTGTAGTCAGGATGTAGGGCTTAAATAACTAATGCGGTAAACAAAGAAGACGTACAGTACTTACAAATCCATGTTTATCACTAATATTGTTGGTCAATTTTAATTTGTGAAATGAAACAACTTTTTGCATCCATTGCTCACCCGTTGTGGGCGAATCTGGATGGATGTACATGCGTTTTGGCATTTCGGGATCCGCTTTGCCAGCGACCATCCAGCGACTGTTTGGGTAAAAAGGAGGATTAATATATATTGAAATATGTATGTATATGCACACTCTCACACACACACACACAGACACACTTACCTATTGTGAAATTTATAACGATAATCATCCGCCGCAACGATATCCAGTAGCAATATGTATTTAGCCTTGGCATCGAGACCCGAAACACGAAATTTCATTTGCGGAAACATTTGTCTGCAACAGAGAGAGAGAGAGAGAGGGGGGGATTGTGGTTAGAGCGAGCTGGAGCACAAGTCATTTTGGCTGGGTAATCAAATAAAACATTAATCAGCACGGCATAAAGCCTAAACGCAGCAGCGGTTCTCAGGGAGCCCACCAGCGGGCTCAACAGATGCAACACACACACACACACATGCACTCAGTTACTCTCTCACAATCACAATCATCATCATCATCATTATCAGTGCCTGGCGAAAAGCAAACAAAACCCCAAACGGCGATCAGTCGAGTCGAGTCGCCACGTCGCTGCCAGGTTATCAAGTGGCGCCAAGCCGCAAATTGTTTCCAGCTCCAGACTGGCGTTCGACTGGCCGTCGAGTCCGAAATTCAAATTGGCCACGGTTAAGGCTAAGACTGCGGCAGCGACTGCGACTGCGAGCGAGCCTTGTTGATTAGCCTTAGTCCATGTTCGGGCCATGTTGGTGGCAATGCGCAAACTCGAAAATTACATGGCCGAGCCAAGGCGATCAGTGAGCAGGCTGAGGCTCTAGCTGGCCCCAGCTAACCACCCAAGTAAAGGGCTGCACCCTCACACACACACACACACACACACGTACACACACACAAATATGAAAATTATAAGTTTAAGTAGCAATCACTCAATCGCTGCCCTGGACGCCGTCTTCGACTCCAGCTCCAGCTCTGGCTCTGGTCGAGCGCCAGCGCCTCATGAATCAAATTTAACGAACGTCTTGTTCATGTTCACAGATCATCATCAGCTGCGCCTGCATTTTGATAAAAAGAACGAAAAAGAAGAAAAAAAAAAAAAACGAAAAAAAAGGCAGCGAAAAGGCAAAAACTCCAACGCCAGAAAGGCCCCCAAACAAGCCCGGGCCAGCAAGCGAGCCCGACTCTGGGCAGAGGCTAACAAGCTGACTGATGTCTGACTGCCTAAATGACTAACTGACGAGCGGACGGATGGCTGGACGAAAGACAGGCCGAGCCACTGACTGAACGAACTGCAGCGATGTTTCTATTTAGAGAGCTGCAAAAGATGGAGCGGAGCCAGTGGGCAGAGCAGGAGCGCTCAAGATGCGCCAGCTGGGCATGCACGACGGCAAGCATACGCTGTAAGTGCATAAAAGTGGGCAAAGAAGCGAAGAGAAAAGATGTGTATAAAGAGAAATATTAGAGAAGGAGTTAAGGAATTTAAGCGGAATGAGAGAAAACAAAGTTGAGGAAGTTCAAGAAATTTTTAGATCGTAGCTAAAATCCTTTGTAGTTTAAGCTCAGCCATTTAGAGTTATATATGAAAATGCAGAATAATAATATATCATATTTCATATTTAATAATGATATATCACACATAATCATATGTTATACATAACCTTGAACTATGAGAAATCAGGAACTATATGCCTAGTTGTCTTTGAGTAAAATATGCTGAGGGAAATCCATCCACTATTCTATTACATTTTCTGTTGAATACCCTCCTCCATCCTCTTTCTATCTGTTAAGCCTTTACTTCTTCTTCTGTTACCCTCTCTCCATCTATCAGTTACCTCTCTCTTTTCACTTTCTCTAATCATTATCGTTATCGCATCGCCCTGTATTTGTTAACCACTCTTCCTCTATCTGATATATCATGTCAATTTATCTCTTACCTTCCTTCTGCCTTTATCTGTTATCTACTTTCTCTCTCCCTCTGTCTATCTGCTATCCCATCTATCTCTATCATTTACCTTCTCTTTATCCCTCTATCTGTTACCCTCTCCCTCTGTTAGTTAGCTTCTTTCTCCCTCTATCTGTTACCTTCTATATCTTCGTCTATCTGTTATCCTCACCTTCTATCTGTCTCTCTCTCTCTCTGTCTATCTGTTATATTCTTTCTCTCCCTCTATCTGTTGTCTGTATCCTCTCTCTCCTTCTATCGTTATTATATTTTCTTCCTCTATCGGCTATCTTCTTTTCCTTATATCCATTATCTTTTCTCTCTCTCTCTCTCTCGCTCTCTATCTGTTACCATCTTTGCCTCCCTCTCTCTCTCTATCTCTCTCACCCTCTATCTGTTATCTGTATCCTGTCTCTCCTTCTGTCGTTATTATATTCTCTTCCTCTATCTGTTATCTTCTTTTCCCTATATCCATTATCTTCTCTCTCTCTCGCTCTCTATCTGTTACCATCTCTGCCTCCCTTTGTCTCTCTCTCTCTCTCACTCTCTCTCTCTCTCTCTCACTCCCTCTGTCTCTCCCTCTCTATCGCTCTCTCTCTCTAATATCAACTCACCATTTACAGGGTATTCAAACGTTTCGGGCCATTCGCAATGCCAAAAAGCCGCTGCTGCTGCCAACGGCCCACGTCTTGGCTCAGGCCGCGTCTGCCTTGAGCCGGACTGGGCCTCGGCGCTCCCCCCACCACGTTCGACTGCCTTTTTCGACTGCAAATTATTTTTTATTTGCGAGCCAGCAGCAAACGAGACGCGCAGAGACAGAGACAGAGACAGGGACAGAGATAGAGATAGAGACAGAGCGAGAGACTTGGGACATGGCACTGGCAACTGAGGCATCGTGGCACGTCTGCCTGGTTAGTTGGGCTCCTCTTGGCATCGTTTCAGTTCTGCTCCTTTTTGTCTTCTCCTCAATTTTTTTGTTTTTTTCTGCTTTTTTTTTTTGGGTTTTGTTGCTTTGTGTTGTTGTCTTAACTGAATAGCTCGTTAACATTATTGAGCACTTGGCGCCAGTTGTTGGCAGCTTGTTATGGCCTGAGCTGGAGCCAGAGCTGAAGCTGAAGCTGGAGCTCGAGTCGCGTCGCATAGCCCCATAGCCGCAAGCGCCAACTGGAGCCAAGACGCTTGGCCCCTAAAAACAAATCGGCCCACCACACGCGCACAGCAACGCCCCACAGCCCCTTCTGGCTGCCACCCCCCGCTCCCCCCTTCTGTCCTCTCTCTGTCTCTCTCTCGAGCTGTGCTCGACAACAAAACGATTTGCTCTCGTTTGTGTTTGCCAAAGCTGAGGCTGAGGCTGAGGCTGAGACTGAGGCTGAAGCTGAGGCTGAGGCTGCTGCTTCAGCCTCTTCTGCTTCATATTCTTCTGCTGCTTCTGCTGCCTCTTCTTCTTCTTCTTGGTCGTCTTGTTGGCTTCGTGCAAATCGTTACGTGTAAAACTTGCACCTTTTGACCGAAAGTTGTTTGTTTTGTTCAAGGGGCCACACATTATTTCTTTCTCTGCAGCTAATTCAATTTCCTCATATGAACAGCTCTCTCTCTCTCTCTCTCTCTCTCTCTCTCTCTCTCTCTCTCTCTCTCTCTCTCTCTGCTGCTGCTGCTGCTGCTGCTGGCTGTTTTTATTGCAGTGCAATAACAAACAACAACGAGCTGTTAATGTGGCTTGAAAGTGTTTGGCAGGCTACTTGGGCTCGACCCAGCGAGCCCATAATTAAGCCTAATTAAGCCGGCGACCGAGTGCGTGTGTGTGTGTGCGCGCGTGTGTGTGTGTGTGTGTGTGTGTGTGTGAGGTGTGAGCTGTACCGCTGCATACTCCTGGCTCACTCGCTCGCATCCCTATTGAGGTTAATGGCTAATCAATTAGCCCTGGCTTCAAGCACTTGGGCTCGGCTCCTGCTGCCTGCTGCATTCCCTGTGCCTCTACCGCTGCCTCTACCTCTGCCTCTACCTCTGCCTGCCACAGCGATTGAGTTGTAATTGGCATTTCGATTTTCCATTGACATGCTCCGGGCCCAAAGTCAATGCCAGAGCCACAGATAACGCTGATAAAATATATTTATATGGCAGACATACATATATAAATGCCGTCCGAATTACGTAATGATAGAGCACTAAACGCTATCAAATGGCCGGGGCAAGGTGCGCGGCATATCAAACGACTGAGCCAGCGACTCATCGTGACTGTGGTGACTCTATCCAGTCTAACGGTAGCCACACACCAATTTCTATAGTTCGATTGGGCAGCTGAGGGAGGTCTAGCAAACAGTTGCATAGCCTTTATCACAGGAAGCGAGGTAAAGTGAGAGAAATAAATAGACAGAGAGAGAGAGAGAGAGAGCGAGAGAGAGAGAGAGAGAGAGAGAGAGCGAGAGAGAGAGAGAGAGAGGGAGAGAGAAAGAGGGAGAGAGAGAGAGGGAACATCTTGGATTATATGCCTAAACTTTAGCTGTATTTCACTTGAGCTAGAGAACCCAGACTTTTGCAGGTTAGGTAAGGGCTTAGCTGGGCAAAAGAAGGAAGAGGAAAGGGAGGAAAGAGAAAGAAAGACAAAGTGTTTGTTTTTTATCAATAGATGTACAAATCATCGAGAGAGAGAGAGAGAGAGAGAGAGGGAGAGAGAGAGACAGAGACAGAGATAGCAAGACAGAGAAGAAGAGAAATAGAGAGAGATAGGAAGACAGAGAGGAAGAGAGTAAGTCAGAGATAGAAAAGCAGAGAGCGAACAAATGGGAGAGAGAGCACCCAAAAAGGGAGAGAAGAGCAGCGGGAGCTATGGATCATAGCTCTAGACTCTACCTTCAGCTGATCACTACATTATTTCCCTCAACAGTTCACTGGATATGCTTGATATTTAAAGTTAAGAAAAGAAATTATAAAATATATTTATTAAAAGCTTAGCTCAAGTTAGGAAACGAGTAGAGCTCAAATATGTAGAGGCGACTATAGGCGACCTCAAGCTTAGAGCATTTCCTACAATAGATTGTCGCTGTAAGCCGTATAGAAAACGGCAAGGAAAACGAGGAAGGATAGCAAACAAACAAGAGAAAAGATGGGCAGGAATAGGAGTAGGAATAGGAATAGAAATGTGGATTCAGAAGGATCTAACAATGAGACTGATCAGATCCCATTGAAGCCCTTTCCTCAGAGTAGGAGTAGGAATAGGAATAGAAATGTGGATTCAGAAGGATCTAACAATGAGATTGGTCAGATCCTATTGAATCCCTTTCCTCAGAAACCCTCAAAGCATCCTACCATTCTATATATGTATCTAACCAACAAGTCTAACTCTTTCTAAATACTTTTTCTACATCTGCATTAACTTTTCTATTGATTTTCGATTTCCTCTTCCCTCTAGACTGGCTTTACATTAAACTCTGCTCGACTGATATATATATTATGCTTCTATCATACACTTTAACCAATTCCCATCAATCTTCAACTGTTTTGAGCTCTTTCAAATTCCATTTCATATATTCATAAAACATTCCACTATATGCCTTTAGCCTGATGCACGCTTGATTTCCAGTCAAAATTTGCTTGCAACTTCATTTGGAGTTGAGTTTGGTAAGTCTAATGGAAATTAGAATGACACACACACACACGCACACACACGCACACACACACACACATGCTTGAAGACAGTAGCCGTGTGGCACAGTGGCACATTTAAAAGGCGTTGCGCTATCAGCCGCAGCTAAATGCTGTCCATTGATGCACCTGTGCGCCGCGTCGTCGCTTATCGCTGAGGCTGAGGGCACAAAGACGTTGCCAGACTGCCAAAGAAGCGTCAATTGTCAATGTTTTTTATCTGCTGCTCAAATCGACAGTCGTCCCGTGTGTGTGTGTGTGTGTGTGTGTGTGTGTGTGTGTGTGTGTGTGTGTGTGTGTGTGTGTGTGTGTGTCTGTGTCTGTGTGTGTGCAGACCTTAAGACAAAGGCTCTGGCGGCGTCCCGCGCTGCTTTGTCAACAAGCGCGGGGATTAAAGTAGCACCTGCAGCTGCCAACAACAACAATAACAACAACAACAACAGCAGCAGCAGCAGCGACGGCGGCAGCAGCGACGGCTGTTGACAGTTCGCCTTTGTGACAACAAAATTGTTGTCGATTTTTTTTGTATACACATATATTTTATTTTCCTTGTTCGTTGTTTTAGTTTTGTTTTACACAGAGAAGGAGAGGGGGAGAGAGATAGAGAGAGAGAGAGGGAGAGAGAGGTCGGGGCATACTCTGTGGATATCCTTTAATCTCTTTGGGCAGGTTTGTCAACACATTTTCGAATGTGCATCGATAACTATCGATAACTGGCGCAAGGAGGGTGCATATGCTTAACATGGAGATTACAACGCTCTTTACATATGCTCCCGAAAAGGAATGGAATGGAAAGAAAAGGAAGTGAAACAGGAGTCCAATTGGGCAGCAGCTGTTGGCATTTAATTTGAATTTTATTGAATTACAATTGCATGCAAATTGCGAATTGCGAATTGTGAAATTTATTTGACAAATTTTTGTGAATTAAGTTGAATTAGCATTTGACGTGAACGTCAAAGCGGATGTCAGCGGCAGCTGCTGCATGTGGAAGTCACTTACATAAGCGATGAATGAAGATGTTAAGTTCGATTGATGCATACCAACTGTAGCCTAACGTGAACGTCAAAGGGATGGTTGAAAAAATTGAGATACATAGTTAATTCAATAAGATCATGGTAACTTTAAACTGACTGTCAAAGCTGTTGTCAATGGCAAAGTCAGTGTCAAAATTGACAAAAATATATGGTTATATTTATATTTAAGTTAAAATTTATTTTGAATTATTTTGAGCATGAATGTCAAAGTAGTTGTCAAAGTGGTTGTCAAAGTGAATGTTAAGCCAAATATCGAAATCATTATAATAAACTATATTATAGACATATATCATGAAAACACGCAATTCTTCTTTAACATGAACATTAAAGTAGCTGTCAAAGTGGTTGTCAAAGTGAATGTTAAGCCAAATATGAAAATCCCTATAATAAACGACTATATTTTAGACATATATGACAAAAACACGCAATTCATATTTAACATGAACATTAAAGTTGCTGTCAATGTGGTTGTCAAAGCAAATGTTGAGCCAAATATCAAAATCATTATAATAAATAACTATATTATTGAGATATACCATACAAATATCCAATTAATCTCTAACGTGAACATTAAAGTAGCTGTCAAAGTGCATGTCAAAGCAAAATATCAATTACTCAAGCGGCATACGGAGTAAGTATGACAAATTTGCCAAATGAAAGTGAAAAATAGTTTAGCCAGCGCACGTCAAAGTAATTGTCAAAGTGGCTGTCAGCGCCCAGCAGCAGGAACAACAACAACAACAACAGCAGCAGCACCAGCAGCTGCAGCCATAAAGGCTAATTACCCAAGGCGCAGAGAGCAGCACAGGTTGCTCAAGTGGAGGGGGCAGCGTTAGGGGCGGCAGTACGGACAGCGACTGGGACAGGGACAAGGTAACCCAAATTAGTTAAACCAATAAACTGACAGCGACCGCTTACGTCTGCTTATGGGCCATATTTCAAGTCTATATAATAATAAAACAATTTATGAAGGCATAACAACAGATAACCCTCCTACACTCCTCCACACCGCCAACTCCCTCGCTCTCGCTCTCTCTCTCTTCCTCTCCCTCTCTCAGTTTCGTTCGCATGCAGCGAAACGCGTCCTGCCCCTTGGCTGGCTGGCTGTCAGTTAGCGGCAACGCCCACAAGCGTCTCAGCCTCGCTCGTTGCGGCCCAGAATGAATGGCCATGTCATTAAGCGGGGCCCAGACGCAAACGGACCGAAGGGACCAAGCGACCCGCTGAGCGCTGATGCCTCAACAACAGCAACAACAACAACGAGACGAAGCAGAAGAAGAAGCAACTAAAAAGGCAATCCTGTTGCCAGGCTGCGTCTGTTGCTTGTGTGGCGCTAGGATTAAGTGCTCAGCTGTCCGGCGCGCTGTGGGAATTCCAGCTCGTATTTGTATGAATATAAATATATAATATATTAAACATAAATAACTTTCAATCACTATGAATGTATGTATGTATATATAAACACACACACACACATACATACACACATGTATGTATAAATCAAATCGCATGTAATTACAATTTGTGCGCTTAATTATGGAAAATGCGTGAAACGAGCCGAAGCCAAATGCGATTGCGGCTCGATTGAGTGCAACGAATTTCAAATGCTCTGCACGAAATGGAGGCTACGTAAGTGGGCGAGCTGAGAAACTCTGAGCATTATATACACATCCAATTTATATCTATTTACAGAGATTTCTATGTCTTTTTATTGAAGACTTGTTGAACTCAAGTTGAACTCTGAATAAGCTCTAGTTACAGAAATGATTTAGAGTTTATTCAGAGCTCTTCTCATAAGTAATACCCATGACAACTATCGATCTCTAGATTCTACTTGTATTTACATAGAATATTTGGTTATTGGAAGCTATCTATCCATATATTCAACTTCATAGTAAATCTGCTCTATATAAGCTATGCCTATCTTGTTTTCTTTTTGCTTTCGATCTTTATCTTTCATTGTTTTTTATCTCTGTCTCTATTTCTATGCCTGTCTCTCCTTACCTCAGTCCATCTATTCCTCGTTTTCTACTATTCTCCACTTTTTCTGCCTTACTCTCTTTGTCTTTCTTGATTATCACTTGCTCTCTCCTTGTTTCAGTTCATTCTCTCTCTCATTCTCTCTATATCCCGGTCTTGATTTTTCGAGGTCTATCTTTACTATCTCGATCTCTATCTCGATCTTTATCTCTATGTCTTTGCCTGGATCTCTCGCTCCCGCTCTCGCTATCTCTCTCTTTATCTTTCTCTCTCTCTCTCTCTCTCTCTCTCTCTCTCTCTCTCTCTCTGTCTCTCTCTACCTCTCTCTGTCTCCATTGATTTTACCTTTTTCTACTTATCTATCCTTCCCTATATCTTTCTCTCTTGATTTCTCCTTCTCTCTGGTTAACTGCCCTCCATCTAGTTTATTCCTTCTCTATATCATCCTCTTTCCTGAACTCATTTTTCTCTCCCCTCTCTTCCATATATTTATTATTATTTCTCTTCACTTTCTCTGCCTTCCTCCCTCTCTCTCTCTCTCTCTCTCTCTCTCTCTCTCTCTCTCTTTCTCTCTCTGTCTCTCTCTCACTCTCTCCACCCAAACTCAACCAAATCGCCAAGCAAGTCACAATTGCCTCTGCATCCATAGAGTATGCAGCATCTGAGCCACACTGACTGGACTTATCAGCAGCTCAACTGCAGCCGATAAGAATTGGGTAGGTTAAGGAGGGGGTAGATTATGCGCGGCCTGTCAACAGCGACGGCTAACGGTCGAGCCGGGGGCAGGGCGCATAACTCAGCGCGTCTTCAGAGCAAGCGCTTGATAACTAGACAGCGCAGAGGGCGCCCCTAGCTGTAGCAGCCCCCTCTCACTCACCCACTATCCTTCTCTCTCCCTCACTCTCTCCCTCTCTCTCTGCCGTTTAAAAAAACGTGCTGAACCCGTTGGCCCCATCGAAATATTTATATTTCGGGCCGTTTCTCTAATCTCTCACAGTTTCGGCGTCGGCTTCCACTCGCAAGCCGCGCTTCAAGTTCGGTTTGTTTTGTTTATTGTTTCGATTTAATTGTTATGAATTGAAATGCAGTTGTAGATCGTCCCCCAATCGATAAGCGCCGGCTCTGGGTGTTGATTTATGTGGCATTTCGTATGTCACTTCTCCGACACAAGACGCAAATAACATAAAAAAGATCTATGGCTCGAGTTCACTGAATTATTGCTGCACTGATAAGAGAGAGAGAGAGAGAGAGAGAGAGAGAGAGAGAGAGAGAGAGATAGAAAGCGTGATGTGTGTAGAGAGAGTGCTGGGTATTCCCAGTGGATTTGGGGGGGCATCCATAAAAGACAATCAGCTCTGGAAACATTTTTCGATTTCTTTCGGCTGAAAACTTTATCAAAATTCTATTCATATTAAATTATTCACTGAAATCATAGCTGGCCATTGCTGGCGCGCCTAATTAGCTGCCCTTCCAGCTACTACCCCCACACACTCGCACACACACACACGCACTTAGCTAAAGCTTTGTCCACTTACCTAACCCCAATTCACATTTGTTTTATTTGTTACATTTTGTTTGCATAAAACTCTAATTTTAGGTTTTCTTGTTGTTGTTGTTGTTGTTGTTACCCTGCTTATTACAGTTATTATTTACATGGGCGCCACAACGCCCCTGCGCAGCCCCAACCCACCCACTGGCACTCGCTTCAACCACCACCCCCAGCGTCAACCAGACACGAATTCAGCTCGAATCCGAGCACCTCAAATGGCCGTCGCTTTTGTTTGTTTGATTGTTTTCGGGGTTTTATTTATTTTTTGTTTTTATTTGTGTTTTTTTTTTTTTTTTTTTTTTTTTGTCATAATTGCTCATAATTGCGGCTGCTGTCAAGCGCACACATGCACATGCACACACACGCACACACATGTGCGCCATTTTTGCTCAACATTTTGGCCGCAGTCGCCATCATTTTCGGTCAATTGACACAGACACACAAAACACACGACGACGACGACGACGACGACGACGACGCAAGCGACAGCAGCGACGGCGACAGTTTGCACACCCTGGCCTCGGACTTTGCCAACGAGCCCACCACACCACCACACCAGCCCATGTCCATGTTCATGCCCACCCCTCTCTTGCACATTCGCCTGCTCGCTCTCTCGCTCGCTCACTCGCTTGCGCTGTCTTAGTTCAAAAACAAAACACACAAAAAAAAAAACACGCAAAAAAACAACAAAGTTCTGCACACATTGTTTGCTCTCGCTCGCGCTCTCGTTCTGCCCGCACGCAGTTCATTTGCGCTGCATGCGGTTGAGTGGGCGAGCGCAAGCGAGATAGCACACGCCCCCGCACAACAGTTTTATTTGGTGCTTTTGTCTCGCTGTCTCTCTATGCATGTATGCATGCACGTGTGTGTGTGTGTGTGTGTGTTGGCATTTTGCTTTGTTTGCTTTGTGCGCTTTGCTTAATTTTTATTTTTGCGCTGTTGGTCAGTTGTTTTGTTGTTGCCGTTTTGCTTGTCCTATGCCCTGCGTTCTATCTGTGTGTGCTTATATGCATGTGCATATGCATGTGTGTGTGTGCGAAGCACATGTGTTTGCTCATTTCACTACACTTGTCACGCCGTCGACAGCAAAGGCGACGGCAAAGGCGACGGCAACGGCAACGGCGACTGCGAAAGCGACAGCAATCGGGCGCTGCCTCTTTTGCATGCAAAGCAGCAAACGGTTATTACTGTTGCTTTTGTTGTTGCTGCTGCTTAATTTTGATTGTGATTTGCCAGTTTTGTTGCTTTATTATTTTATTTCGCCGTTGTTGTTGCTGCCTTTTTACTGCTCATCTTCAACCCGTTTATATAAATTTGGTTGATTTGTGTGTCTGTGTGTGTGTTTTTTTTTTTGTGTTTTATTTTGCGTGCGCATTTGCCGCCGTTTTATGCTACTTGTCGCTTATTTAAGGCAATTTATTTATTAATTTTTGTTCAGCTGCACGCCTCGCCCTCTCCCACACCCTCTGGCTGTCTCGCTCGCACGCATGCTGTTTAATATGCATGCCGCTGGCTGCGTGCGTTGTGTGATTTTTCGCACAATAATCAAAAGCCGCAGCAGCAATAAAAGGCAGAGGCAGAAAAAAAAAAAAAAAACAAACAAGAAAATGAAAACAATTTTGCAGCAATTTTTTATTTCAATTGCAACTTTTATAAGTGCATTTGTTGTTTTTTTCGCTCTAATTGAAGTTGGAAATTAAAAAAAAAAATAATAATAATAATTTTTGTACTTCAATACAGTTAATTTGAGTGCAGCAATAAATAAAACTTTTAATAAATAATAAAAAATAATAGATCAATATATATGTAAGTGCAGATATATTTAGAAATAGTTAAAGATATTATACAGAAATAGAGATACAGATAGAAAAGTCTGTCTATGCAGGTAAATTCTGTAGCTACGCTTGAGCTTAGGAATTTACAAGTATCTTTGCGCTCAATTGACAAGTGGATGGAAAGCAGCACAAAAGATACAAAAAGTATCTCATAGATACGCAAGTGGAAACACTTCACAGAAGCAGAGAGCAAAAAAAAAAACAGCGTGGGGCGGCGCTTGGCAAAAAAAAATAAAATAAAAAATAAATAAGAATCACAACTGAGATGCAGCTACAAATAGATAGATGGCCAAATGGAGGGCCAGCAGGAGACGGAGGAGCAGCAGGAGATGAAGCGAGAAGGCAAGGAGACAAACCAGATAGAAGACGTTATTTAAATATTTATGACCAAGTTTTAAATATGCTTGGGCAGCGCAGACAGAGAGAGAGAGAGAGAGAGTGAGAGAGAGAGCGAGACAGCGGGTTGGGGGTTGCTGCCCTTAGCCAAGGGGCTGGTTGGGGGTTGGCTGGATCACGCTTTTCGTTTGCTTGTCTTGTTTTTAATTAAATTGTGCGTCAAATGTTTTTCGGCTCGTTGATTTGCGCGCTCGTCGCTCTTCACGAATTCTCCACGTGGTGGGCGGGCGGTGAGATGGGGGCGTGGCTGTACTGCGTGTCGGCGCGCTGTCAATGTTTGCTTGGCAAAGTGTAAGTAATTTATGCGCATTTAGCGCTTAAGTGAGCTTAAAGCAAAGCCAAGATAAAGAAACGCTTAAGAAACCAAATGGGCGTGGCTGCCGGCTGGCAGATAGTGGGCGGCAGTTGGGCGGCGGTTGGGCGAAGGCAGTTCGTTTGGTTAAGCCAAATTAAATTTAAATATATGTATGTATAAATATAGCAACAGTTCGAAATGCGTTCGCTGGACGCTTAGCTGCCACGCCTACTCTATGTGGGCTTTGGAGTGGCAGGAGTGGCAGGGGCAGGCATTGGTGCCCGTAGCATGTAAATAACCCAAGTGTTCCTGTGTGGCTAATGCCGGAAAACTGAAGATATTTTGGAAATTTTCGGAATTGATATGAATTGGAGTGAAACTGATAGGATGGGTGCGGATAATGTTATGAAATTATTCAAGATATGGATTATTCATTAACGGATAATGAAAAGGATAACGCAGATTTTTAAAGGATAATGACTATGGACAAAGGGATATGGATGATAATATTTCATAAAAAGAATGAAAACAATGGCATGGATAAAGCATAAAAGTATTATGCTAAACGCTAAGGATTAGGGAAAAGCATTTGGATAATTATATACATTGATAAGAGATCTTGAGAGCAAAACGAAACAGATGAATGCTGCAAAGGATATGGATAATACTGAAAAATGATTAAAAGGAAGTTAATAAAATGACGCAGATAAGGGATAAAGTATAAGGATGTGGATAATGACAATGAGTGATAAGAATAGAGAGAATGGCCCAAAAAAATGTTGTAAAGGTTTAATTATAAACATGTGGATAATAAATATTGATATGGATAAAACGGAAGAGATACGGATAATGAAGAAAGTGATATAAATGATCACCTCCATCATTATGAGCCTGAGTTAAATGATATCAATGAAACGAGACACATTGAAGCGATGCAAGACATGAGGATAATCATAGTATTGATTTATCCAATATATGGAGAGAATGAATGCAAATATGTTGAATGATTTGAATGACAATGCGAATATATTTAATCAGGCTAGGGCGAAAGATAAGAGCGTGGAAAGTGATGGAATTGAATGAATGAATGATGAGACTGATCGGAATGAAGCGAATGATGCTAATCAAAGAGACGAGGATCGCAGCAGGCTTTGGCCGCATAGCCACAGGCACTTGCCCAGCCGCACATCCGTTCAAGGCAATCAGCGAGCAACGGGCGGGAGAGAGAGAGAGGCAGAGAGAGGCAGAGAGAGGCAGAGAGAGGCAGAGAGAGGCAGAGAGAGGGAGAGGACGAAGCAGGGGCAGCTGGGGCTAATAACAGTCATCACACACGTCAGACACTCATAAATCCTCAAAGTCAACTAGCTCCAAGACCAGCACAGAGTGAGAGAGAGAGATGGAGAGAGAGAGAGAGAGAGATGGAGATGGAGTGGCATCATAACGAGTCAACGAGGAGCTCCAACGCAACGGGCGCAGCACAAAACAATCAGATTCTAAACGAGCTGCGTTTAAATGTTGTTAACAGGCCCCACAAACTGGATGCCATTCCCAGTGGGGCAGGGGAGAGTGACGGGGGGTTTCTGTTTGAGGAAACTGAATGTGGCCATTTCTAATGTCCCACACACAGAGTTGGCCTCTCTCTCTCTGTGTGTGTGTGTGTGTGTGTGTGTGTGTGACTGCAGAGAGCGAGGCGAACTTGTTGCTGCGACTTCAGGTAGGTACCACATCCACACGCCCGGCTTCATTCATGGGTGGTGCATGCGGTGCTGCATGCGGTTCGCCAGCGCGAATGCATGTTTATAAGCATAATTCTTATTTATGATCGAGGCGCTGCGATAAGGCTGGCCAACGCTTGGCTTTTGCCTGCTTGTTTAAATAAATCAAATCAACACGATTCGCAGAAACTGTGCAGAAACCTCAGCCAAGCTACCTGGGGCTGGCTGCCTTATGGCTGGCTGATAAGCGAACAGACGCGACAGCAACAGCAACAGCAACAGCAAAAGCCTTTAACAGCGTCTCTCTTCGGGCACCTGTTGCGAGTGGGCAGCGAACAGAGAGCGAGCGAAAGAGAGAGGGAGAGAGAGAGAGTGAAAAAGTTGTACACTTTTTGGATGAGGTTTCCGCCAGGATGTGAGCGAGTTGCATAGATGCGAGATAAGCGGCTAACATATACGCACATATACACATATACAGTACACATATACATATACATATATATGTACATATATACAGATCTGGGCATAGCCTAGTCAAAACTCTCTTTCTCATCGAAAATCTCGAGATGAGAATGCTAATTCCATGCAAATCAAACTTGAAACTGAAATGTGCTTATCTAATCTTATCTGATTATTATCTTATTAGCCAGCTTTTAGCTGCTCAAACAATGAAACAGGCAGAGAGAGTGAGTGAGAGAGAGAGAGCGAGATAGAGAGCGAAATTTATGCGCAACGAAATGAAATTTTATTTATAATCGATCATTTGATAAGACTTGAGAGCGAATCGTCTAAATGTAATCTAATAATACTTAAAAATAGTCAGAAATATAATACAGAGCAGATAGATAGACATATCAAGATATGTGTGTAAATGAATGCGTATATAGATGTACATAAATATGGTTGTAAATATATATCTATATGTATAAATATATAGATACCATTACAGTTATATACATATATCAAGACCGTGGAAGATTATCATTCTTGTATGATAGATAATATATATATATATACTGTATCCCTCAACACTCTATACTCTATATCTCTATATACATATGCTCTGTACTCTCTAAATACTCTACACTGTACCATATATACTCTCTATATACTCTATATATACTCTATCCCTCTACACTCTATAATGTATGCTCTATATCTCTATATATACTCTATTCTTTCTAAATACTCTACATTCTACCATCCACTATCTATATACTCTATATATGCTCTATCCAATTACTTTATATTCTCTTTATATATGGTCTTATGTTTCGCTTATAAGACATTAAACATCTAAAAGTATCTTTTAGATACTGCTGTTGAACAGATGGGCTTTTCCTATCATAAGTATGGCTATAGAGTATTACAGGTAGAGCAAAGATTATTTATATATCATATTTAGTAACATTACCCCAATGAGCTAGGCATATGAAACTCGGATAGTATTGCTTGGATACTTTTTCCAGTAGAAGCACGGTATATTATGAGTTTGAAGTATCTATTAGATACCTTTTTCTCATATTTCCCTAACTGAAATACCTACTTCCAGCTATCTGCGATGCAATACTTAGTAGTAACTCTTGGCTACTTTTCCCCCAATAAGCAGCATGGCCTAGGTATTAACCTTAAAGTATCCATCTACATAGAGTATCTTTTAGCAGCTTCAGATACTGTTGCCCACTTAGCACATTATAGGGTATCTCTCAGCTACATTTTTATTCAGTGAACATAACTCGTAATTGCTTCATCTCTACGACTCTTTAGCCCCCCATATCTCAGATACTTTTCGCCCAATAAGCATGACAGCTGGAGAGTAGCTCTCAGCTCTTATATGCTAGAGATATTACCGATCAGCCTAGCGCAGTCTAGTCTGGTTATCGACTAGTTGCCATTGCTTAGCCAGCTCGGGTAGCTGGCACTGAAAAATGTATCTTTCAGATACAATTAGCTGCCAGCCTGGTGGCGGTGGCATTGCGTGTCGCTCGGCTCCTGTTGCGGCTGTTGCTGCGCCGGCGTCAGTTGTGCTCAAGGACCAAGCGGATCTCTGACTGTCATAAACTGGGCCCAAAAGGACGACCCAGCACAGACGTTCTATCCGCACGCATATTTCTTGCGGTTGCCGCAGCAGCGAGGGCCACTTACAACTGCTGCCGTTTCTTCAGTTTCTTCACTTCGTTTTTTGTTTTTGTGGAACTTTCTTGCCCAGAGCCAAAGTCTACAAAAGGTGTTGACCAAACAGCAACAACAGCAACAACAACTGGCAACAGAGGTACACGCGTCTTAACAAGAACAACAATAACAACAAGAGCCAAGAGAACACTGGGGAATGGTAAGGTGTCTGGAGCCAATGCCGCAGACGAAGGCGCAGCCAGAGCTGTTGCCGTTTGTCCGCTGTTGGCCTGGTTAAAGAACAGAAAAAACAACAAAAAGCAGCAACAAACAACGACAGACTGCGGACAGAGGCAGAGCAAAAAAAAAAAACGTTATAAATAACACGCTCGAGCATTTAACGCGCCAAACATGTGTTCCACTGTCCAATTTGTGGTGTGTTTACTTTTCATCAGCGGGCACCAGGCGAAGGGCGCAACAACGAGGGGGTAGGCAGAGGCAGAGGTAGCCAGTTGCACAAGTGGGCGTGGCTGGGGCCAAACAACGTATTAATCGAAGTGATCGACAGAGCAGCGCGAAGAAGAAAATTCATTTCTCATTCTCTGAGCTCGACTGCATAATGAGAATGCAAGCCACATACATATGTATATACATACATACATACATACATACATATATATATATTCTTATAAATATTTATAATTTATATTAATATTAGTACTGCTCAATTTTATTGTGACTCGAATTAATTAATTTGATTTTTTTATTATTATTTCAATATTATAATAAATAATGATTGAAATAATGATAATTATTAATATTTATTGTTATAATAATTAAAATGATAATAATAATGATATAATTAATGAAAAATATTCATATAAATAATATAAATAATATTAATAATAATAAAAAAAAATATTGATAATAATAGTAATATTTTAAAAAAATTAATAATATTAATAATAATTATATTATTATTCGTAAAATATAATAATTATAACAATAATAATAATGATATAATTAATGAAAAATATTCATAAAAATAATATAAATAATATTAATTATAATAAAAAAAAAAAATAATTATAATAATAGTAATATTAAAAAAAAATTAATAATATTAATAATAATTATATTATTATTCGTAAAATATAATAATTATAATAATAATAATAATGATATAATTAATGAAAAATATTCATAAAAATAATATAAATAATATTAATTATAATAAAAAAAAATATTAATAATAATAATAGTAATATTAAAAAAAAATTAAATTTTAAATAATATTAATTATAATAAAAAAAAAATAATAATAATAATAATAGTAATATTAAAAAAAACTTTAATAATATTAATAATAATTATATTCATAAAAAAAATATTAAAAATGATTAAAAAAAGCTTTAAAAAAAAAAAACCCTGCTGAAAAATATCAATACGGGATTTCTATGTCTAATCAAATTGTGCTTAAATTAGTTTAACATAAATATAAATCCACTAAATGAATAACTCTAGAACACAAAAATATTTCCCCCTTTCAGCTCAAGCCAAAAGCTCTCATAGCTTTAAGAGTGGCCAGGGAATAGGTAACCCCCCCAGTCGAAAATCAGTTCGAGCAGGCAGGTGTTTGATCGAACTACCTCCCTCCGGCTGTGCTCACTTCATCTTCTTCTTCTTCGCCTCGTTCTTCCCCGTTGGGATGCAGCTGAGCTTTTGGCCAAAAGCTCTCTGGCCGAATCAGCTGATTCAGCTGCGTGATAATCGTTGACAGGCAAACACGCTCGAAGCCCAGCGGCTCCTGATAATGAAATGCAGATACCGAAAACCGAACTCCGTGCGGAGCCGGCAGCGAGGGCGGACGGAGTCCATGCCACTGATGGATGCTTCAATGGACAAAGCCAACAACAGGCCAAGCCGAAGGCACAGCGCAGACAAGACAGAGGCGATTGCGAGTGTGTGAGTGTGAGTGTGAGTGTGAATGCGAATGTGGCTTACCTGGCGCTCCAGGCCCATTATTGAACGATCAACAAGAGCAACAACAAAATGTGAATAAGAAAACAACAAACAAACAAACAAAACAAACAGGGTAACAGGGTTGCATGTTGGCTGGATGAGGGTTGCCTCGATCACAGAACGAGAGAGAGAGAGAGGGGGGGAAGAGGGACAGCTGACCTGGCTTATAAATAAGAAGAAACGCAAACAAAGCGTCGATTCTGTTGTCCCTGATGGCAGGCGAACAAAGCGGCTCTCAAGACAGGACATGCCGCAGCACAGACGAATGAGCCCACAGACAAACAGACAGACGGACGGACGGACGGACGGACGGACGAGCAAACAAACGAGAGCGAAGACCCAAAAAAAAAAATGAAAAATACAACAACAACAACAACAATGGGACACTGGATCCCGAGACTTGAGCCTCAGTTGCGGCTCGTTTGGCATATTTACTTTGTTGTTGTTGTTGTTGTTGTTGCTGCTGCTGCTGGGCTTGCGAAGCGGCCAAGAGGAACGCAGCTAGGCGCCGCTGCAGTCGAACAGGTTCAGCGAGTAGAAAGAAACGAGAGATTATTTACGAATTGTACTAAATGAGGCGCTGAATGGGCGTAAGAGTGGGTTTAGTTTGCTTAGCATATATTTCTGCGGGCTAAAGACTGGCGAGTGGCGAGTAGAGAGTAACGAGTAGCGAGAAGAACTTGAAGAGTCCACTTGATAATATGCTGTGCATCGAGAACTAAGCAGATATATGTGAACTATGACTAGAGAGTAGCAAAAAAGTCTATCCCAGCAACGAGTAGTGAGTAACGAGTAACGAGTAACGAGAAGAACTTGAACAGTCCGCTTGATAGATAATATGCTTATCAGATAAGTAAAAGTAATGACAAGATGGTGGCATGTGGCTGTGGATCAATAACTTATCAGATAAGTAAAATTAATGACAAGGTAGTCGCAGAGAGTAACGAGTAACAAGTAACGAGTAACGAGAAGAACTTGAAGAAGATAATATGCTCTGGATCAATAAAAGCAATGTCAAGCGAGTGGCAAATAGTCCATCCAGGCAGCGAGTAGCAAGTAACGAGTAACAAATATGTAACCAGAAGCAGCTCATGGAATAAAATGTTGTTAGACGAAGCCAGCTAAGGAGTAGTGAACGAACAGCTAAAACCTTATATGGAAATATGAAGAGTAAGCGTGAAGTAGAAGTCGCTGAAAAACAGCTCCACCAACGGACCAAATAGCTGAAAGTCTTGCATTCAAGAGAGCGAGAAAGAGACAGCGAGAACTACCCAATGGCGACGACTACATGCGAGAAAAAAGTCTCTATAGAGACTTGCTTCATGGTTTAGCAGAAGCAACGAGTAGCGAGTAGCGAGTAGCGAGTGATGATTAACGAGTAACGAGTTGCGAGTAACGAGTAACGATAGGCGAGCAACTGGTAAGGAGTAACGAGTAGCGAGTAGCTGCATCTCTCCACAATTCTTTGGCGCTAGCTGTCTATCTATTTCTTTCTCTCTCTCTCTCTCACTCTCTCCCTCTCTCTCTCTCTCTCTCTCTCTCGCTCTCTCCCCTTCTCGCTCCCTCGCCTTGGCCCTGTTGATTGCGCACTTGCACTTCCGCTGCTGCTAGCAACGCTGTTGTTGTTGTTGTTGCTGTTGCTGCTGTTCTCTTGGTCGCTGCTGCGATTGCCAGTGCAACAAAATAGCAATTGACAAATTATGGCCAACTAAAAGTAATTACATACGACGAGGTGCGTGCGCACACACACACACACACACACACAACAAGACGGCGAATAACGACTTCTCGACGCGTTAATAGTACAAATAATCAAAGAGTGCAACAACAGCCACAGCAACGGCAACAACAGCAACAGCAACAACAACAACAACAGCCACAGCAACAACAACAACAACAAATGCAACACTGTCAACACTAAACATACACTTTATATTAATTGTTTTTTATTAGCGCAGTCTCTGCTGCTCAGTTTCTGTATTTTTTATTTTTTCTTTTCCTTTTTTTTTTTCATTGTAGCCGTAGCTGAGATTCATTAATAATTCAAAAATTGCACATGGCCGGCGGCAGCGCAGTCGCTGCGTGTAATCGAGTTGTTAACTCAAAGTGACAACGAACGTGGCGGCGACGTCGGCGTCGACAGCGATAGCGGCAGCGACAACGGCAACGGCGACGACAATTAAGTGCAGTCAACACACGATCACACCAAAAGCAAACGCAGCAAAGCGCATGAGAGTTGGAGAGTTGGAGAGCGGCCGGCAGAGGATGCGGGCAGAGGGGGCGAGAGAGCGCGCAAGAAACTTGTCGCTCTGCTAACTGCACTTGCTGTTGTTGTTGTTGTTGTTGTTGCTGCTGCTGTTGCTGTTGCTAGCGCTGTTATTGTTGGTTGCAATTGCATTAATGAAATCAACACTTGCTGTGGCAGGCGCAGCTGCAGAGACGCGACGTCGACACGCAAGCCTCAGCTGTGACTGTTGTTGTTGGTGGTGGTGGTGGTGGTGCTGTCGCAGAGCTTTTGGCAGCTAAAACATATTTCGCGCCTTTGTTGCTTAACAATTAATATCAACAACAACAAAAGCTGAACTTCACACTCAATTAACACGCTGCAGACAAACAACAACAGAAGCGCACACAAACACAAACACAGGTAGGCACAGACACACACACACACACACACACACACACACACACACACACATACAGCGCATAAAATACAGCAAAAATGCAAAACTTTCAGTGCTGCATTTTGTTCATTTTTTGAGCGCACCACCCACACACACACACACAAAAGCACAGACACCGCCACATACACACACTCACTCACTCACACAAAGCTTTTGTTTGGCGTTAATTGACTGCACAAACACACACACATACACACACAGACGCGCGCACGCAGAGAGCGGGAGAGTGAAAGAGAGTGCGAATTTGCAAACAGCCGGCAGCAGACGCATGCAAAATAGCGTAAAGCTTAAAAAACAACAACAAGGAGAGCAGGAAAAATGCATTTGCTGCTGTTGCTGTTGCTGTTGCTGCTGCTGCTGCTGTTGTTGTTGTTGTTGTGGCCAAGTAGTTTAGCAGGCAAAGCCAAAGTTAACAGAGGCATGAATGAAAACTGATAGCGCACGTCATTGACACCTATAACGCAGCAGCGCCGGCAGCAGCGCCAGCAGCAACAGCAGCAGCAGCAGCAACAGCACCGACGTCGCGTCAGCCGAATCCACGAGCCATTGAGCTCAACGACTGTGGGTGGTGGTGGTTAGAAGGCGAGCACAAGCATGGACTTAGGCTCGCTCGTTCACACTCACACTCTCGCCTCACTCTCACTCCCTTGCTCACTCAGTCAGTCATTCTACATGCTCTCTCTCTCACTCCCTCTTCTAAGCTCTGCTTCTTTTCATAGTGGCTCTGGCTTTGCGTGCGTGCGTAATTGCTTTTATTTTACTGTTTTTTGTGATTCCTCTTTTTTTATGTTTCTGCTGCTGCTGCTGCTGCTGCTGCGTGTTAATTTCAATGCAACGTTCCTACGTAGGTGCTACATAAATTTGATTTTTATTTCTCAGAAAAAATGAATTTTTATTCATAAATTTCAAATGGGTATACATATTGTGTGTGTGTGTGTGTGTGTGTGTGTGTGTGTGTTACCAAAAACGTAATCTCAGTCGCTGTCGCTGCTGGCGTCGCATCAGGCACACAGAACACGCAGCGCAGTTAAAAACGCACCAAATAAATGTTTCATACAATTTGTACATATAATATATTTAACTTCTTCTCGACTCCACAGAAATATTAAATAAATAGCTATAAAGGGAGTGTGTGAGAGAGCCAGAATTACCTTTACATAAATATGTATAAGCGACAATAAAAAGAGGAATAAAACCAAAGCAGCAGCTCGTCAATTTTTGCCACTTAAAATTCATAAAGCGTTTTCGTTGAAGCTGACAGCGCAGCAGCAGCATACAGCAGCAGCGGCATGCGTGCGAGCGAGACAGCGCGAGTCAAGTGGAGAATTGAAATCAAAATTAATAATCAACACCAAAGCACAGCGCAAATGAAGGAATCACAAGACAAAAAAAGCTTTCATAACAGCAGCAGCCGAAGCAGCAGAAAAAAGCTCGATCGCTCCACAAGGAAAGCAACACACACACACACACACAAGCACACACTAACACTTGTAGACAATATAAATAGCTATACAGAACCTGCTTAGTGCGTAGCTTATAGATTGAACGCTTATACAGCCAATTAGTAACTCTCTCTCTCTCTCTCTCTTTCTCTTACTCTCACACTGTTAGGCCCTGACACACATCTGTCTTAACAAGTTTTGTTTTTGTTCTTTCTTTCTTTTGCACTCATTTCCGCGAAAATTGCACAGCTCAGTGAATAGCTCAATGAGCGCGCTGCGAGCACTCGCTGCTCGCCCGACAGCCGACAACCGACGACCGACGACAGCCGACGACAGACGACGATTGAATTGCCCGAAGCAACGCGCATCCTTCCTTTTTCTACCTACACTGAGCCAATTAGCGTTCTAATCAAGTGTAAACTAATGCTAAAAGCCAAGCCGGGTTTGCGCACAACGCGTGAATATGCCACGAGACAAAAGAGCAGGCGAAGCAACCAAAAAAAAAAAAATGAAAAAAGCTCGCAGAGAGGCGAGGATCGTCTCAGCTAATTTGACTAATTTGCCAGCTTGAGAGAGAAAGAGAGCACACACACACACACACACACAGATCTACGTCTGCAGATTGTCGTCGTCGTCGCTGCTGTCGTTGTCGTTGTCGTTGTCGTCGTCGTCGCCTTCTTTGATCTGCCAGCGCACATCTAGGAAATGTTTGTCAAATTCATTGGACCGTTCTCATTGTTTTTGACATTTCTTTTTAGCCGAATGCGGCGTCGTTGTCGCTGCTATCTGTTTCGCTGGCTCTTCTCGCATCTTGCTTTCACCCGTCCCTTTTGCACTTTCACGCTGTGCTGCAATTTTGTTTGCATTTAGCTACTGCTGCTCTAAAACGCACACACACACACACACGCACACATGTGCTGCCTGCGCTCTCTGCTCAATTTGTTTCCAAGTCTCCAGCCCAGTGTCTCTACACCCATTGACCTTCTCATTCGCCCGCTTTGCCTTTGGCTCTCAGTCTCCAATTCACTTTCTACACACAGGCAGTGCTTTTACCCTGCGCTCGTTCTCTCCACACCCACCGGCAGAGCGACCTTCTTGTCATGCCCTGCTGCTCTCCTGCTCTTCTGCTCCTGCTGCTCTACACGTCGCATTTCGTCAGGCATTGTCGTTATTTTTCTGGCGCCAAAAAGACGCCGTCGCAGCTTTTTATTATATATACATATATATATGTATATTTTTTTAATTTATTTTTTGTTTTTGTTGCTGGCTCCATTCTTCCTTTTCCTTTTTGTGTTCTCTTGTGCTGTGGTTCTTTTTGTTTTTTTTTGGGGTTCCTCCGTTCGCCTGGTTCTGGTTCTGGCGAATCGAAGTCATGTTCTTCATTATGAAGCGGGCCCGTCAACAAGATCATTATGAGCGCACACATATAGAACGCTTTATCAATATGATCATCATTTTTGTTCCTCTTGTCATCATATTTTTCTCCTTTTTGCCATCTTTGCTTTATGCATTTCATGCATACTTCACAAAATGTATGCAATATGCGTTTAATATTCAATTCTTGTTCCTGTTCCTTTCTACTTTGTCTTGTCCTTCTGCTGCTGCCGCTGCCGCTGCTGCCGCTGCTGCTGCTGCCGCTGCTGCTGCTGCCGCTGCTCTGCTGCCGCTGCTGCTGCTTCTTCTACTTTGTCTGTTTGTCTCTGCATCTTTGAAAGTTTCGACTAGGCGACGTTTTGTCAAGTACAGTTGCGCTCGCTGGCGCCCCCCAGCGCCACCTGTCGGCCTTAACAGCGGAGACCAAGCGACAGCGGCAGAGGGGTGGCAGGGGGGGGGGGGGGGGTCACTAAAGAGAGACTCATTAGGCAAGCGGAGCGTGTAAACAGCGGAATTCTCGATTTAGTTAGCCACTTAGCGGCATTTTGTTACCAATTTCAGATTGTTGTTTTATGCTGTTGTTGCTGTTGTTGTTGGTTTTTCGGGTCTCGGTTTCGGTTTCGCTTGATGCCCAATTTCGGAGAGCCGCCCATTAAGCCAAGCTTTGACTTCCGCTGCGTAGGCGACGGAAGCGTTCACTTAATTAGCTTCTTCTGCTGCTCTCCCCCTCTCCCCCTCTCTCCCTGTCTCATTCTGTATTTCGTCAAATTAATTTTCATTTAATTTTAAGTGGGCGCAAATGCAATTTAAATTAACAGCAAACCCAAAGCCAAACGCAAACGCAAACGCAACGCGCCTGCCCATTAACCGTTAAACATTATTTGATAAGCGTTTATTATGCAAATCGTTTGTCAAGCGAACGCTCTGCGCCCAGCTCTTCCTCTGCTTCAACCCCAGCCCCTGCCCCTGCCCCTGCTCCTGACCCTGGCCTACTGCTACTGCTGCTACTGCTGCTGCTTCTTCTTCCTTCTCTTCTTCTGCCTTTGCTGCGGCTTGTGACCCTTTCGGTTTATTGCATTTTTATTGTAATTTGTGCATTGTGTGTGTGCTGGAGCATACCCTGTACGCAGTGCTGGAGGTGGGCATATTGGCTTTATTAGCTAATTAGTATACAAATGCGTAGCTCTATGTTTTTTTCTCTATCTCTCTCTCTCTCTCGTGCTTTTTCACTAACTCTACCTCTCTCTCTCTCCATATCTGTCTCTCTTTATTTTTCTTGCTCTCTATCTCTGTCTCTCTTTATCTCTTTCGCTCTCTATCTCCGTCTCTCTATCTTCCCGCTCTCTATTAATCTACCTCTCTCTCTCTCTCTCACTTTGTCTACCTCACGATCTCTCTCCCTCGCTATCCCTTGCACTCGCCTCAGCTCTCCTGTTTTTCAATTTTTGCTCTTTTCCCTTTCTCACCTTTTCTCTCTGTCTCACCCTCTCTCTTCGCTCTTTCTCCCTCTCTCTTCATTCTTTCTCCCTCTCTCTTCTCTCTTCACTCTTTCTCCCTGTCTCTTCTCTCTTCACTCTTTCTCCCTCTCTCTTCATTCTTTCTCCCTCTCTCTTCTCTCTTCACTCTTTCTCCCTGTCTCTTCTCTCTTCACTCTTTCTCCCTCTCTCTTCTCTCTTCACTCTTTCTCCCTCTCACATTTTCGTTCACTCTCTCACTTTCTCTTTCTCATTCTCACATTCTCTTTCTCTCTCTCGGTCTCACTCCTCAGTCTATATCTCTTTCAATTTTTCTTTCTTTCTATCTCTCTCTCTCTCTATCTCTCTCCCTCTGCTTTGCTCATCTTATCCACCCAGGGCAGCTGTCAGTCGAGCATACCCGTACACCCACATATACTCGTACTTTTCCCACTTTACCTCTTTTCTTAACTTCGCTCCCAACATAACCATCAATCTAATTAGATCTGAGAAAGTTTAGATTAGTTCTCAAATTATTAGAGCTATACTAAAAAAAAACCCCGCAAGACCGTTTCAGCTATGAAACGGTAATAAAACTCAGGCGAGAGATACACTTTTCTGGCCATAACTCGAAATCGCCTATGCACAACCCCAAGCCTATCATAATTCCAGATGTTAAATATATGAATATAGGCAAGCCTCTATAGTTGGAACAGAGAAGTCATTGGATATTCATAGCGCTGGATGTTAGATAAGTGCGTAATCTTTGGTTTATTGATGGATCGTTTATGGCCTGGCCAATTAGCTGGCTGATTAGATGGCAGCGATTACGAGGAGCTCGCCTCCTGAATAATGCACAAATCGCTGGCTGGATGGGTCAGGTGTTTCGCCCCGATGGAGCACTGCAATTATTATGCATTTTTCATGGGCCAAAATTGTCGGGCAAAAAATGCCAGCAGATAGCCAAGCGGCCAGCCAGGCAAATTAAGTGCAATTTGTATGTGGATAGAGAGGGGCTGCGGGGGGGTGCCAGGGGTACTCAAAGGACTCAAAGGACTAAAGGCACTTGCCACGCATTTGTCAACTTAGCACATCGCGAATACCCGAGCCTAGCCACGCCTCACCTCGCCCCGCCTCGCCTCGCCTCGCCTCGAACTTCTTTCCGAACAACAATTTCAACACAATTATGAAAAACGCTTTTTGGGGGGCTAGCCAGGGGGGGGGGCGGTCGTTGATTGGGCAGAGTCAGGGTAGATCCATGGCGAGTGTGTAACAAAATTTTCGACCCTCCCGCCTCTAATGACTTTGGTGTGTGGCAGCAGAAGAAGAAGAAGAGGAAGAAGAAGGAAAAAAATACAGCGCAAAGCGTGTGGTAAATAAAAAAAGGAAAACTGAAGAACTGTAAGTTGAAGCAAAGAAAAACCTTAATATGAAGGAAAAGCAAATGCGTTACGCCCATTTAATTGAAGTTGGGGGAGGGTCTGCTAGGGTGGGGAGGGGTGGGGCGTGCCAGTGCACTTTGATTGCCCCCGAAAGAAAACGTCAGCTGAATATTTACCCAAAGTATCGCAGCCAGGTCGTGGCAGCAGGAGCAGCAGGAGCGGGAGCAGTAGCAGGGGGAGCAGCAGGAGCCGAACCATTTTTATTTATGAAAATTAAACAAGTGAACTTTGACAGGCGGTTGCTCACAGGGCTGACCCCTCGACCCCGCCCCCTCTGCCCACAGTAGGGGTTTTTAGCTGGACTTTGGCTGGGGGGGGGGGGGGGGTGGGCTGGGTGTAGGGGGTGGGACTGCGGCTGCCTTTCGGGCCGTGTCATTAAACATTTGTCGAGCCGATGCCCTGGCCCGATCCCTTATAAGTTATAACACATTAACGCACGAAACAAACGGGCCTGACATCAATTACAGTTGGCGACAGGGACAGGGGGCGGGGCAGACGGTCTGCCAGCCCAGCGAATGATGCTCGTCTATGCGCTGTCGTCCTCAATTGCCGACTGCGAATGGCAAAAAGCGAATCAAAGCAATTCATCTAGGCGAGGAATATATATATATATAGGGCATCTGGGGTAGTACGAGGAAGTCAGAAAAAGATCTCAGAAGTAGATAAAGAGAGATCTGTATCTATTTGTCGAGATCAGAAGAAAGAGATCTAGAGCGAGAGAGCGATATCTATATCGATAGGAGAGCGAGCGAGAGCGAGAGCGAGAGAGCGAGAGCGAGAGAGCGATAGCGAGAGCGAGAGCGAGAGCGAGAGCGAGAGCGAGAGCGAGAGCGAGAGCGAGAGCGAGAGCGAGAGCGAGAGCGAGAGCGAGAGCGAGAGCGAGAGCGAGAGCGAGAGCGAGAGCGAGAGCGAGAGAGAGCGAGAGCGAGAGCGAGAGCGAGAGCGAGAGCGAGAGCGAGAGCGAGAGCGAGAGCGAGAGCGAGAGCGAGAGCGAGAGCGAGAGCGAGAGCGAGAGCGAGAGCGAGAGCGAGAGCGAGAGCGAGAGCGAGAGCGAGAGAGAGCGAGAGCGAGAGCGAGAGCGAGAGCGAGAGCGAGAGCGAGAGCGAGAGCGAGAGCGAGAGCGAGAGCGAGAGCGAGAGCGAGAGCGAGAGCGAGAGCGAGAGCTAGAGCGAGAGCTATACGATATCGATAGCTACGAACGATAGCAGATCTATACTAGTATCGATACGCGATTCGAGAGCTAGAACAGAACTTAGCAGAGCTAGAGAGAGAGCTATAGCTAAGCTATATCTATACATAGCTATCAATAATCATAGATTATAGCTATATCTAATCTAATCATCTTCAATCTAATCTATATCTATCTATCTATATCTATTCATCTATATCTATATCTATATCTATATCTATATCTATATCATATAATCTATAATATATATATTCTATATCTAATCTATATCTATACCTATATATCTATATTTCTACATACTGTAGGGTATATGGGAACTATCATATCGGGCGATAATGCCAGCTGCTTGATTCTTTGCACTTTCACGCGCCAAAAAGGGTTGTCAAGTCGGTCGAGCGAGTCGTAAAAGCAAGAGGCAAAAAAAACACCTGCGAGTCGAGAAATCATTTCAATTAATTGATAAGTCCCAAGAGCGAAAGAGAGAGAGAGAGAGAGAGAGAGAGAGAGAGAGAGATAGATAGAGGGAGAGATAGGGCGGCTTTGGGGCTAGGCAATTTAATTGCCAGCGACATTTTGTCGCGCATTTGCGAGTCGAATAACAAGATTCTAATTGAATCAGCGACAGACGCGACTGTCGGCCCGCCCCTGATTGGGCGAGAAAGAGGAAGAAAGAGGGAGAACGAGGGAGAGAGTGAGAGAGGGAGAGTGACCAAATGCTGGCTGGCTCGAATCGCAGTCAGATGATTCGAGCAAATCAAATGAATTACGACACATTTTGACATTGCGATTCGGAAGCCAAGCGAAGGGAAAATCGCGAGTCGTGGGGAATTTGGAGAATTTCCTAGAAGGTGACAATGTGAGTGCTTGAATAAGATTATTCGGAGATTATTCAGTATGCAGCTGTGAATATGCGTATCAAATTAGATTGAATCTCGGCTATATGAAATATATATATAGACGCTATATTGTGTGAATACTTTGAATATTTGAATATAGTCGCATAGTGAGTTCAAAAAGCGATTCGCGAATGACGAATAATGCATATGAATAGGCTTACGAATGTTGCTATGAATATTAAACGAATGTTGCTATACGAAGAATTCGTATGAATTCATTTAGCTGAAGAAGTGAATACATTCATATTGATATGAATGTATTTTAGTCAATAGTTGTTTTATAAAATGAATGAATGAATTAATTAATGAATGAAAGTCGCAGTGAATCACCAACAACTATTCAAATGAATATATGAATATGTGAATGAGCTGAACACATTCGTATTCACTAAGTATTCACATATGAATGAATAGCTAATACAAGCTGTGTGAATAGTTCATGATTCATAGTGACAATTGCATGTATTCACAATCCAAAATATGTATCTTTGGGTGTATTCACATGAATGAATGCACTGCACAACGCTCGCATTGAGCTCACTATTCGAGCTACTCATATTACGCACCCACTCAGCGCTGCTTACACTCATTCACAGTGCACTCACTGACATCGGATGTGAATAAGAAGTGAGTGCGTGCAATTAAAACTTGAGCATTCAAATGTGAGTGCTAAGTAAATAAATAAATAAGCTAACAAACAGCAAACACTCATTCACACTCGGCTCCAACTGTCGAGAGGTTGCTCAAGTAGGGGCACCAGCAGGCAGCAGGAGACGGGGAGCAGGGAGCAGGAGACGGGAGCTGGTTATTATTGCTGCTGGCGAATAACAAAAACAATAATTTTGACATTGATGATGATGATGATAATAATGATGATGATGATGATGGTTGGTGGTGCTGGTGGTGCTGGTGGTGCTGGTGGTGCAACAACAAACAACTTGTAGTTTTCGCACTAGCTGGGCGGTCTGAGAGGGGGAGGGGGGGAGGGAGGCTCAGTGTAGGGAGCGACGTCTCAATGCTATTTGCATGCCAACAACAGCAACAACAACAACAACAACAACAACATGCAGCAGGCGCATGTGGCGTGCACAAAAGTTGCAACTTACACATGTGGCAAGCGCCTTGCCACAAGCTGCGGCCGTCTCTCTCTCTCTCAGTGTGTGTGTGTGTGTGTGTGTGTCTGTGTGTGCACTGTACGGTAGAACAAATGAATGAGTACTTAAAAAACTTTTTACAAGCCACTCTAAATGTGATGGGGGCAGCAGCAGGAGGCGGCAGGAGACGTGTGGAGAGGGGGGGGACGGGGGGGTAGCAACAACAATTGCATATTAGGCGCAACACTTTCGCAGCATTCAGCTGCTGCACGCTGACCCCGGCTCAGCTCATTAGAGAGAGTGAGAGAGCGAGAGAGGTAGCGGCTGTGGGCGCACAATGGGCGTGGCAGTTGGAGTGGTTATGTTTATGGATGGCCACTTGGTTTAGTTTCACACTTGAGCGCCAGCTGCTAATGAGCTTAAGGATTAACGAGCGAGAGAGAAAGAGAGAGACAGAGAGAGAGAGCTAGAGAGAAAGAGAGGGGGAGTGGGTGAGGTGGGGCTAGAGTGGGTGCAATAAACTTTTTGGCGTTAAGCGGCGCAATGCAAGTTTGCATATTTATAGAGGCGGCGGGTGCGTCTGCTTTGTTTGGGCGCGTCAATGGTGGGCGTGGCTAGAGTACGGCCAGTTACGCCCATCGGCAGGAGAAACTTTTCTTTTGCGAAAACTATTTTTGCAAATATTTGCTTAGCTTTTGGTGTTGCAGCGGGCAGACCCTAAACAGCCACGCCCACCGCCCACTAGCCGGCAGGGCATTTCAGACCGGAGGGGGGGGCTGAGGCGAGCTTAAAGCGCCGTTCGAGGCGTCAAAGAAATTTGTAGTTTGGCAAACAAAAGCGAAAACGCAATGAATCATTGAGTGAATAAGCGAATAAGTGAATAAGTGAATAAATGCCAAAGCTGTGAAACAGTGGGCAGGCATAAGCTGAAAATATAATGGGATAGAAACGAGCTCAAAACGAATGCTCAAAGCGCAAAGAGCTCAAATGAATCAATAGCAATTGAGTGAATGAATGAATGAACAAGAGCAAGTGAATCATTGACAGTCGGGAAGCAAATGAAACATGTGAATGCATCAATATGCACTCGCTTAAATTATACTCAAAGTTGCCGAGTATAAAAGCAAATAATATTCATATGAATCATATGAATATGAATTTCGAATGCAACTCTTTTACTATATTCACTCATATATATTCACTCCGAAACATGAGTTGAGTTAAGTTCAACACGAATACTTAAGAAAACAATCAAATCAAGCAATGAATAAAAATGAATACAACAAGTATTCAAAGCCTCAAATGAGTATACGTACTGAATGAATGTTTGAGTGCAAGTGAATAACTGTGATAGCACACTCACACATATATGCATTCAAAATGGATTCGTTTGCTTAATGAATGTATTCATGAGTGCCAAGTGAATACTTGCAGGCATATGAATCGTTGAAGTACTCAAACAATATGCAATGAATACAAGTGAATACAACTGTTGTACTATGAATATACTATGAATATACTATGAATACAAGTGAATACAACTGTTGTACTACCACATTGACATGGCATGTCCACTCCTGAGTGCACACTCATGAGTGCACTCGCTGACTATTCAGCGCGTATTCACTTCAATTCACTTGAGTCATTCACCGTGGCTGTGGCGCACTTCAGTTGACACTCGCCGAGATGATTCAGTTGCCATTCACCAGACACTCATATGAATAACGCTCGCTCTCTCTCTCTCAAGTAGGTGTGAATCTTGAAACGCATTTTCACGCGCCAGCCAGAGCCAGAGCCATCCTTATCCTTAGAGAGGATAACGAAGGCACGCACAGACAGAGGCTGGTGAATATACATATCCTTGCGAGGAATCACCCACTACGCCAGACTGAGACAAAAAGAGAGAGAGAGTGGGAGAGAGAGAGTGGGAGAGTGGGAGAACATTAGTACGTTAGGATGCTTGAGACGCCACACGTGCTTAAGTAGCTGGCAAGGATAAAGGTTGCCCGGGCTCGCTCGTCTCATCTCTGCCCACTTGAGGCTCAAGCATTGACCTACGCGAAAACGGTGTCCGTTCCATGGGCCGGCCCGCATGGTCATGGCCAAAAAGATGGAGCTAAGAGCTACGAAAGCAACTACAAAAAGTCAGAAAGTGCATCAAAGAGAAGGTAGGACGAAGGACGAACAGGAACAGAGGAACGAATCAAGCAAGTGAGCATATCTAGAAGCTCCTGAAATACCAAGATGCGAACTACATAAGCAGCAAATAGAGCATCCATTGGGAAACTGGTATAGCCATGTAATGGGAGAAGATTTTCCTTCAGATAGGAAAAGAGAGCTGAGGACGTTTAGGTCAAAAGAGCATTAGATATTATATAAATCCATGGAAAGCTGACAGAGATATTGATGAGCAGAAAACAGAATGAATGATCTGGCAACGCTGTCATGAACTTGGGAATAGTCACGTCCATCCGAATAAACTTTATGTCGAACTCTGCAGCATTTAATTGAAAATCCAATGGGTAACTAATGAGTATTACTAGGTAGTTAAAAACTATTAAGGACTAAGAGTTTGAGGTGGCCTAAATAAAATTTGATTTACAGATATACATATATACATACATACATACATACATACATATATGTATATATTATAGGTAAATATATATCACACAATTTATAGAGTTTTATATAAAAGAAAAACTCCATATAAATAGTGAGCTGTACGAGGTATACCCAAGCACTAAATGGACAATTGGAATTGGCATTGCAAGGTAAAAAGTTTATAAGACTTGATATTGATATTGATATTGCTCAGTAGGGAGAAGAATCAGGAAGGAAAATAATCAAAGTAAACATCAGAACTGAAATTGAGAAGCTAAATTAGATTCCATAAGTTATATAAAGCAAAGCAGGACTCCTTGGATGTAGACGCATATCTAGGGAGAGCTTCTATGAACTGCTTGTGGAATAGGTTTGTAGATCTGTTCTTTTTTTCCGATATATTCCTAGACAATTCGAAATTATGCTCCATACAAAATAGATTCCTAATCAAATTGCAAACAGAGGCTACACTGGGGATTTACGTAGGTAAAGGCAGCTGGAATTAGACTAAGACTATGTAGGAATCACAAGGAGCTTTCCTTTTGAAAGCTAGAAAAACTATCATCAATCAAATGAGAATTTAATAGAATTTAGTATTCTCTATCAAAATATATATTCCGCATAGAGTTTACACACATCTCATCTGGTTTGCAAGCCACTTGAAATGAAAGTGAAGCCCAGAGATTCACTTAGAAATTGGAATTCATATCACATCAATTCGTATCATAGATCACATATCTTTATATCAAAACTTTTTCTTGTAAAGTGTTTTTTTATCGTTTCACAAATTAAAGTTGGATTTAAGCGAGAAAGAAATATTCCTCGTGCAGTAAGGAAAACAAAAATATTCCACTTTTTAGAGAATTTTATTAGATCTAAGGGAAGAGCACTTCAAGCTGGTATTATGTATCGAAGGATCGTAGAGAATTAGTTAACTAAGGAGTTTGCCATTATAGACTTTATTCTCACATTCTAATAAATATTCCAAATAAAACACAAATTACAAGGAGAGAAAGGGGGCCAAGGGGCTATGAGAGCAAAGATCTTCCAGACTTTCTTTAGCTAGAATATATTCACTGAGTAAGAACTCTCTATATCACACAGATCTTGCTCGAATTGGACGTCATAGAAACAATTTTTTTTTTACAAATTGTTTTCCCTTTCAAGAACTCACAAATCCTAGGGGGTAAGCGAAGAATCGTTGAGCATAGATCAAGGATCGAACTCTTGATAGATTTATATGAAGCACTCTTCGATTTCAATTTAAACAACAAGGATAGGTCACTCCAAAAATATATATGTATATATATATCACATAGAGATTCAGATTAGAAAAATCCTATTCAAATTGTGGAACTTAGGGACTTTCACTTGGGGACTTTCACTTTCAAGATCTCAAGAGTCAATAGGATTTCCTTGAGTGAGAGGTCTTAGTGATCTATTGATCAATCGGCAAAACCTTACGGGAAACCCCAGTCAACAGCGTTTTGCAGGGCTTCTCCTGCTCTATATCACTAAAGTTCGAACTGGTTTTGGATCGATATTATCGTGGACACTCTGCTTACCTGCCGCTCTTGGTGATGACCATTTCGGTGCCGAGCTTGTGGAACTTCTCCCATAGATCCTTGCCCTCGAGCGTGACCTTGGGATCGTCGACGACGCCATCGTCCTCGGGCTGGAGGGCGCGCAGCGGTCGCATCGCCGGATGCAGCTGATGGGCGACGGCCGAGGCGAGCACCACGTCCTCGGCGGTGGTGTAGGCGGTGCCCAGCGGATGGTGGGCGTGCGGATGCGCTGGATGCGGTGGGAAGCGCAAACCGCCGGCGGCGCTATACAGCCCCGGATGATGCGGCCCCGCCGGACTGCCGGCCAGTGCGGCAAGCGCTGCAGCTGGAAAATATGGCGGCGGCGGCGGCTGTTGCTGCCCCAAGTGCTGTTGCTGCTGCTGCTGTTGTTGTTGTTGTTGCTGGGGCAACGGCGGCGGATGCGTGGGATGCACTGGATGCTGTGGCAGTCCAGCTGCAGGTGGTTGCTGCTGTTGCGGTGGCTGCGGCTGTGGCGGCGGCGGCGGCGGTGCAACGCTGGGCGAGTGGTGCGCGGGTAGAGACGGCAGCGGCCCAGCGGCAGCGGCAACTCCAACGGCCGGCAGCGGCAGCGGCAGTGGCGGCGGCGGCGGCGGCGTTGCCGTTGGCGTATTTGCCTGGCTGCCGCTCAATCCTGATTCGCTGCTGTTCAAGTGATTGTTGTTCTTGTTGTTGCTGTTGTTGTTATTATTGTTGTTGTTGTTGTTGCTGTGATTGCTGAGCGGGGAGAGTTGCGAGGGCGAGCCGCGAAAATTTGCAGCACCGCCCGAGCCTGGCGAACTGAGAGCTTGAGCTGTGTTGTTGTTGTTGTTGTTGCTGCTGCTGTTGTTGTTGCCGTTGTTGTTGCTGTTGCCGTTGTTGTTGTTGCTGTTGCTGTTGCTACCCGCCGTCAACAGCGACGAGACGCTGAAGTCAGTGGGTCTTTGCGAGAGCTGCAGAAATGGATGATATGCCATCCCATTTGCGAACCTGGCGAATGGATCCTCAGCAGACTGATGAAGTAGCAGCTCCTGGACGTCGTATCTCATTACATTACAATTTACAACAACATGTGCGTCACGCAATAAATTTTACAAACTACGTTACGAGTTTGAATTCGAGTTTGAGTTCGAGTTCGAGTTCGCCAGTTGAACAGGTACTTGGATATATATGTATCTCTCTCTCTATCTCTCTATATATCTTGCTAGATATATGTATTTATATATATATTCAATATAAATATAATTGATTTATTTATATAATTTTTGTTTGCACACACTCACACACACACACGCACATATTTGTGTAGTATATTTTCGATTTTTCTTTGCTGTTGTTGTTGTTGTTATTTTTGCTGTGCTTTATATGTTTCATAAAAAAAATTAGATATATATACATATATTTATTTTCTCTTTGTAAATTTTGCTTTTCTTTTTGGTTTCAATCAAATTACAAAAAAAATTATTTGTTTTGGCGGCGGCAAAACGTCAACGCGACGACGGCAACGGCGACGGCGACGCAGGCTTATTGAAAGCTGCTGCTGCAGTCACTTTTACTTGAGCTGCTGCTGCTGCTGCTGCTGCTGTTGCTGCTGGCACAGCTGGGCTTTTATTGTTATTAACAAATTGTGCAGCTTCCAACCAGAAAACAACAAAAAAATATATATGTGCAATGGGATTTATTTGTTTGCTAGAGAACGTTCACGACAAAATAACTGACACAGACGGGCCAACGACGACGACGCCGATACGAACTACACGCCGGTCGCTTCCAAACTGGAAAATACACAGACGTACGCAGGCAGCGCAACCCCCGAAGACAACAAACAATACACGAGCAACGACGACGACGACAATGCTGCCGCTGTCGCTGCCCGGGTGGGCAGCGCTTTTTGGCGAGTAGCAGACGAGTGTTGAGTGAGCGAGAGTGAGTGAGAGAGTGTGTGTAGTGTGGTGTGGTGTGGTGTGGTGTGGTGTGTTGAGTTTTTGTTGCTGGGCGTGCGAGTGAGTCGGATTGGGTATGTTGCGCACTGCGGCTGCTAGAGTGTGGGAGCAGGGCAGACTGAGACATACGCGACTGAGAGTGCGACTCCAATAAGAAAACCTAAAACCAAAGTGTTGAGTTGACGCTTTACTGTAAATGTGTGTGTGTGTCCGTGAGAGCGTGTATTTGTGTGCGTGCAGACAAACAACAAGACGACTGTGACAAACCAACCAGCGGCAGCGGCGCCGACGTCGGCAGCGACGTCAGGCCGTCGCAAGGCGTGTGACAAGCAGCATGAAGCGTGTTAGAAGTAACAAGGCAGCTGACACCAAAAGTGCAGCGCGCCAGAAAAATGCCTCAAAATGAGAGCAGCACATAAAGACACACACACACACACAAACAAATATATGTATGTATGTATATATATAAAAAATAAAATAAAATAAAAATAATCTGCTAGAGTGTAGTAAATCATAGCAAAAAAAAAAAAAACACACACACAGCAAGTACAAAAGAAAGCAAAAAAAAAAGCTGTTAGCTCCCGGGGAGAGGGGGACGGTAGATGTGTTGGGTTTTGGGGTAACGGCCAAGTTGACAAATGACGCGCAAGCGAAAAATGCGCTTCAATGGTCAAATGTTTTGATGGACCGACGAAGCAGGAGCTGATAGCGGGCGAGAGAGTGAGAGAGAAGGGGGAGGTGCGGTACAGTGAGAGGGAGGCTTGATAAATGTGCTGCGCAAGGAGCAGAGCGTATGTGATGTGCTATAGTGAGGTGGGGTGAGGTGGGGTGGGCTGTGGGTTGTTCGCTTGGCGGGCAGAGGTGAGTAAAGCACAGTAAATGCGATAAAAGGCAACACAGATAAGGCAAACAACTGCCAAGCGGGGGGAGACAATCGAGTTGGAACACAGCGCGTGCTGATTTGACCTAGACTGACCTTTTTCTGATCCGAATATGTAGAAAGCGCCCGCGAGTGAGCGAGCGAGAGAGCAACAGCAAAAGTGATCGCAGGCAAAACTCTTACAGAATTAAACTAAACATTGACTATTCTAAAATATTAAAATATAAAATATATAATTACGAAATTGTGTTAAGAAATGCCCAATCATATGGTGATAAAAATTATAATGAATAAATTCTACTTTACAGCTGTTAAATAATTTCATTCAACTGATTTTTTCCAATTAAAATGTTTAATTTGAAGCTAGCTCTGCCGAATTACCAATCAGAATTTGTGATTTATATGCTGAACTCCTTTGCAATTGGAATAAAAGCTCGTTTCTTATTGGAATTGTATTGAACTTTCTTCCAATTGAATTGTGAGTGCCTTACGAAAGCTGCATGTCCAATTAGAATATCACTTCCAACTAACGGCCACACCTACAGCAGTGTAGAGCAGGGGGGGGGGGGGGGCGATAAGTGCGGATTAGGCGCCGCATTTCAAAGTTAAACGCGCTTTAGCCGCTTTGGCAGCTTTTGTGCGTCCGTAAATGTAAATACAGGAGATTTATGTCGCGACAGGAGCAGCAACAGCAGCAGCAGCGGGAGAGACAGCAACGACGACGCTGACGACGACGCCGATGCCGATGCCGTTGCCGACGCCTAAGCAACGTACAAATTCGCAAGTGCGAAAAAGCCGAACAAAAAGAGGAGCAGCAAAAACAAAACCAACATGAGCAGCAGCAGCAGCAGCAAGCAGAAGAAGAGCTGGACAGGCGCGCGTGTGACAAACTTGACGCTAAGTTTGCGCAAACACGGCCAGTGGCGGTGGGCGTGGGTGTGAGCGAGACGGCACGAGGCGAGGCGTGCAAATGAAAGGCAAAGCTCAAGCAGAAGACATACACACGTACACAAGCACACAAGCACACTGACAAAAGCAGCAGCAGACAAAGAAGCTTTGGCAGCGACGACGGCGACGGCGCCAAAAAGCAAAAACGGCAACGCAAATGTATTTTGTCACACGTTTTCACACACACACACACACACACACACAGAGGGCATAATAACACAAGCCGTGTATGTGTGTGCGTGTGAGTGAGCTGGCTGGCACTATTTGCGTCGCCTGTGCGCAAGAAAAAGACGACAAGCGCAACGATAGCGACGACGACGACGACGACGTTGAACTTGCTACCCGACAGGCTGTTCCCATTGTTGTTGTTGTTGTTGTTGTTGCTGCCGCTACTGAGCAGTGCTCAGCTTGTGTGACAAGTTTAACCACAAATACATACGCACAGAGAGCATGCACACACACACACGCGCGTACGTAGCGACGCGCCAGCTAGTTAACACCACACCTCACAATGGCGGCGGCAATGTTAACTCCTCTGCGCCGTGCCTTGGCCGTGCCGTGTGTGTGAGTGAAATGGTGAAATGGAAACTGTGTAAGAGGTGACAACATTTCTTTGCATGGATGTGTGTGTGTGAGTGTACGTATGCATATGTGTGTGTGTGTGTATGTGTGTGTGTGTGTGTGTCGCTGTCTGTGGTGTGAAAAATTACAGCAGCAGTGACGCCAACGTCGCCGTCGTCGCCGTCGTCGCTGTTGCTGTGGTGAAGAAAAGACAATGAGGATGCTACACGTCAGCCAAACCTGTGGCGAGTCTTGTTGTTGTTGCTGCTGTTGAAGTGAAAGGCGATTAGTTGGCTTAGAACCCCAAATGGGTGTACATGGTCAATATGTATATTTTGTATATGTATTTTGGGCCCAGACATAAACAATAGGCTAAGTAAATGCAAAGCCTTCTTACATTAATTGCAGTTCAATTGGCCGCACTCGACGCTAATGCTAAGGCAATGAAGACGCTGCTGCTGCTGCTGCTGCTGCTGCTGCTGCTGCTGCTGCGACGCTGTAACTGAGAGAGCAAATGGATATTAACAGCAACAGCAACAGCAACAACAGCAAATGCTCGAAATATGCTCAGAAGGTGTTAAAAAACAACCAACCAAAATGCCGACTAACGCCTGGCCAAAAGCGCTGTTCACTCTCTGCCGCTTGTTTGTATATTGATTTAGCTCAGTGTTTGTGTGCGTGTGTGTGCGTGTGTGTGTGAGTGGGCAGCTGCTGCTGCTACTGCTGCCGTGGTGTGTTGAATAAGGCTTACACCACAGCATCTGCAGCTGGCGCGAGAGCGAGCGAGCTTAGCCGTTAGGTCGCTCTCGTTTACAACTACTCTCCACTCTCCACGCTCGCCTTCTCGCTTCCACTTGCGCCCGTTCGTTTGTTAGCTCTCTTGCTTGCACTCGTTTTGGCTATTTGGGCATACAAGCGTCGCATAGTAAATTTCGTCTGATTTTTTGTTGGCGCTTTGTAGCTAATTAAAAGTTTATGTGTGCACACACACACACACACACACACACACACACACACGCACACATACGAAGAGACAGGGCAGCTGCTGGCTGCCTCATAATTATCTGAAAAACTTTATTTGACGGCGTTTATTTGACTGGCTGCCTTCCCCAATGGGATCAACAGAGAGGCCGATAGAGTGCGGGGAGGGGGAGGGGCAGAGGCAGAGGCAGAGGAGAGATCTGTCTATCGCGCTCGCTCACACGCCTGTGTGTGGTGGTGTGGCATGTTTATTTGCTTAACATGGTTTAGTTGCGCCTGTATTTGTGTATGTATGTGTGTGTGTGTGTGTGTGTGTGTGTGTGTGTGAAAATTTACAAGCGGCGCGCGTTAAATTATCCAAATATGTTAGGGGCAAAAAGGTGACGACGAATGGGTTAACACTTTGACTAGCGCGTGTCTGTGTGTGTGTGTGCTGGAGTGTCTGTGTGTGTGTGTGTGTGTAAATAATAAACAACATTATGCTGGCCATTAGCCAGCTTCAAGTGTTTAGATTTAGCTCTATTGCTCTTACTCTCACTCTCTCACTCTCTCTCTCACACACACACACTCTCTCTGAGAAAAATGTCGCATGCCGAGCTTGTCTTTGCCCAGGCCACGCCCACTGCCTCTGTCTGCCTGTGCAATGGCAATCAATAAAATTAGCATAAACTTGAATTTCACGCTGCCAAAAACAATGAAAGCTTGTTACACACACACACACACACACACGCACACACATGCACGCACATGGCTTGGCTTTAACAAACACAAATACAAAGCCAAAGAATCGCGCCATAATAAATGTCTAGCCTTATGTAAACCCAGACAGAGTAGCTCCAACTGTGCGAGTGTGTGTGTCTATGTGTGCGAGTGTGTGTGTGTGTGTGTCTGTGTGTGTGTGTGTGTGCACCGACACTCTCAGTCGCACACAGACACGCAGACGGACACACGATTGGATAAGAATCGCAGCATTTACATAGAACGAAGGATGCATGAAGCAGGGAGCAGGAGGAGGAGGAGGAGGAGGGGGAGGCAGAACGCCAAGGCACTCGGGCGCCACATAAGCACAGTTCATATGCCGCATATTAATGGAGCTCTCGCCCTCTCTCTCTCTCTCTCTCTCTCGCTCTGGCCTCTGCAAATTCCAATGCTCTTTGGCAAAAAGCTTATTAATATTATTAACAACAAATTAAGGCGATTAATTTGATTCGCTCTGGTTTTTGTTTTTGTTTTTGTTTAATTCATGATTTACTGTAAAAACTGCATATGCCCTATAATACCTATGTATATTTGCAGGGCATTCACGAGGCGCACTCACTGCGCTTCTCTTCTGATTGCAGCGAATTGGCTTGGATTTTCGTAAATCCCCTAGAGAGTAATTCCCAGACAGAGACTAAGTTTACATTTCTTTTGCCAACTAAATAATACCTAATCACTCGCTACTCGTTAATCTTGATTTGCGACTTTACCAGCTCTACTTCGTACCTTGGAGTTTTACTGGACAGGAAGCTAAACTTTAAGGCCCATACAACCATGGTACGGCAGTCAATAATGGCAAAATCCAGAAAAATGGCATGGCTTCTTGCTCCAAAAAACAAGCTGTCGCTTTATAGTAAAACTGCGATATACAAAAGCATCCTAAGCCCGATCTGGAAATACGCCCTAGAAATATACGGCATTGCATCCAAATCAAACTTGGAAAAAATTAGAGTCGCCCAAGCAAAGATCCTGAGGCGAATCTGCGATGCCCCATGGTACATGAGGACTCGAGACATCGAAAAGGATCTAGAGGTTCCAAAGGTGGGAGATGTCCTACAATCACGTTCCGCAAGGTATATAGAACGCCTTGGCAGCCACAGCAACGTACTAGCCAGACGGCTAACTGCCAAGCCGAGGAAGAGACGACTCAAGAAGTGCCACCCAACGGACTTGCCCAAAAGAGTAATAACATAATTAAATTAATTAATATAATACTAATAGTAATGTTAAAGTAATATTAAAAATTAACACATAAATTTATAATCTAAGTCTAGATCTGTTTGTTATTATTTTTAATGTAGAACTAGATTAAGTTGCCATTATGGTAGCAGTAAGCTCGTTAATAAAATATAAAAATTTTTACAAAAAAAAAAAAAAAAAAAACTTCGTTGCTCTTCACTCATTTCGTTTGTTTTGTTTTGCTCTCGTTACTTTCCACTCGTTACTTTGCATTCGTTACACTATTCGCTCTTTTTCGCAATTACTTTTTCACTCGTTACTTTCGAAAAAACTGTCTCGCTCGTTTTCACTCGCTACTGTTGACTCGCTCTGTTTCTCTGCCTCTCTCTCTCTGCTCAGCTTGCCATCTGCTCATTCTCTCTATTCTCTCTCTCTCTACTTTCCGCTATTCCATTCCCCTTGCTGCTGTTCACTCGTCGCTGCTCACTCGCCACTCGCTACTTTCGACTCGTTACTGTGTTTCTTGAGTAATAGCTCTTCAACTGTTTTACGAATCCTGACTATATACATATACATATACATCTACATATATCTACTTTAGATTATTATTGTCGATTTTTGCTTCTATCCATCACTCGTTACTTTTACAGCGAGTCACACATTTCCCTTAATGCACATTATTACACTCAACTTGAGCACGGCTTAAACTATATGCATCTCATTTCTCAACAGCGAGTTGAGTGTTTTTTATGCTCAGTCGAATCGAGTTCATTTTTAACCCGCTAAGCCTAAAATCGCGATAGGTCGAAAAAGTTCTATTCCCTTGAAACAAATTCGTTCTAGATTATTCTCGATAATTTGCATTTTTGTGTAGTTTGAAAACATAATTGACTGTATTTTTTTATGACATATGCTTTATTTTTGTTCAATTTTCCCTCACTTTCCCTTTTTCCTCACTTTCTCTTTCACTCGTTGCAGTTGAACGAGTAGAGATAAAAATTCGTTTGTATATATATGTATATATATATATATATATATATATATATATATTAACTGTTTCTTTCTCTCTCTCTCCCACTCTCTCTCTCTCTCTCTCTCTCTCTCTCTCTCTCACTCTCTCTCTCTCCCTATTCCCTCTTCTTACTCGTTACTTTGTAGCGAGTTCTGAAACGCTTTGCTTGCCCTAAAGCAGCTAATTGTAAGCAAACTATTTACACACATTCGTGCACAGTCACACACCTGCACACTTCTCTCTCTCTCTCTCTCTCTCTCTCGCTCTGTCTCTCTCTAGCCGCTGGCCATGTTTTGTTGCCTACTTTGGAGCGCCAAGCGAATTGCCAAATGCCGGCAAAAAGGCCGCCAGCAAACGGCAATTGCTCAATTACAGCGCAAAGCGACAGCAGCAGCAGCAGCAGAGCAGCCTTAATGCATGTGTGTGTGTGTGTGTGTGTGTCTGCACACACAGATAGGCATTGGTGTTGTGTTGAATTTCACGCCAGCAGCTGCCAAGTGTAGTCCATAGTTTTTCGCCATTTTTAACTCACGCGCGCTCTTTCTCTCTCACTCTCTCTCTCGCTCTCTCTCTGCTAGTCTGTGCTAGCTCGCGCGTATGTGTGTGTGTGTGTGTGTATTTATTGTTTAATTAACTTCACGCCTGTCTATCACACACAGACACAGACACACACACACACACACACACACACACACACACACACACACACACACACACAGAGTCAGACATTGCCTTTATACGTTGTTTGCGCTGCGCTGTCTGCTCTGCTCTCTACCTCACTCACTCCCTCACTCTCACTCTCTCCTTCTGCATGTGTGTGTGTGTGTGTGTGCGTGTGTTTGTATAACTGTACAAAGCATACGCATGCTGCAGCTTTGTAGCTGCTGCCGCTGCCGCTGCTGCTGCAACTGTTTTTGTTTTTTCAGCTCACACAAAAGTTAATCAGTTAGGGCAATGTGTGAAAAACAAAGTGCATTCCGAGCTGATGCCTGCCCTCTGCCGTCTGTCCTCTGCCGTCTGCTGCCCGTTGAATGCCCTGGCAAGTGAACACAAAGGGTATGCAGAGTGCAGACAGTCAAGTCAACTGAAGTAGAAATGGGAACATAAATATGTATATATACATATATATGTATATAAATATTTTATTATGGTTTCAGCTTTTCGCTTTGCCATCTGATTCTTCATCTAGAGATTCTATTGGAATGGATATAGTCCCCCATATTGAAAGCTTCCAGGTGAGTTACGTAGGGGCTTTTCAATTGAGATTCTCCTGGCCTTAGTTCTTTATTGATATACTTCTCTCTCTTAGTTTCATTCACTCTTTTTCTCTCTTGATGCGCCTCTAGTTCTTCTATTTCTTCTATTTGTCTCTCTCTCTCTCTTTTTAGCTCTCTGTCGCATTCACTTATATGTACATTGTATATAATCTCTCTATCAAACTTCTCCTATTCCTTTACTTTCTCTGTCTCACTCTTTATTGCTCTCGCTGTTTCTCTATTTTGCCTTATGCTGACTCTATTACATTCTCTCTCGATGTAGTTATCTTTTCCATGTCTCTCTCTATCTTTTACACTCATTTTCATTCTCATTATCATTCTTCTACTATTTCTATTTCTATTTCTATTTCTCTTTTTCATTCCCATTCTCATTCTAATTATCATTCTAACTCTCATTCTTATTCTTATTTTCATTCTCATTCTCCTTCTCATTTTCCCTCCTTTTCTCTTTCCCTTTCTCTTTCTTATCCTTATTCTTATTGTCATTCTCATTCTCATTATCTTTCCCTTGCTGTTTCTCTTTCTCTTTCTCCTTATCTTTCTCCCTATCTTTCTCTTTCTACTTTTCTTTCTCTTTTTCTTTCTCTTCATCTTTCTCTTTCTCATTCTCATTCTCATTCTCATTCTCATTCTCAGTCTCTGTCTCTTTCTCATTCCCATTCTCTATATGTATCTCGTTTTACTCTGTCTATCTCATCTCTACTCTCTTTCTTACACTTCTTCTTTTGCTTCCTCGTTTTCTTCTCATCCAGCTCTTTCTTTATATTCCCCTGTCTTTCTCACATATCATTCTCTTCTTCTTTTTCTTCTCTCTCTCTCTTCCTCCCCCTCTCTTCTACTCCTACTCCATCTATCTCTTCTATTTGCATATTTCTACAGGGTATCTCTGTTCCGTTGTCGCTCAACTCCTGCTGCAAAGTTTCTTGTGAATGAAACTACTAAATCTCAGATCTCACCCTCTCTCTCCCTCTCTCTCTCACACACACACACACACACACACATGTGGAACTGCTGTAAAGTATGCTTCGGCATTTTCATTGTCTGCACAAATGGAATTAAGGAACTTTTTGTGCAAACGTGTTGCGAATCATTTGTGTTTTAATTAATGCACAGCTTGTGCTGGAGGGGGAGGAAAGGGGGAGGGAAGGTTTTGGGTGGTTGCTCTTAGAGAGTAACATAAGTGTAGGTGCCAAATAACGGCTCAGGCCAGGCCACAAGATGTCAAAATTTTGCACTTTTGCCATTTACAACTTTGTCGTCTTCTTCTTCGCCTTTGTCTTCTTCTTCTTCTTCTTCATCTTCTTCTTCTTCTGCAGCTGCCTCTTGCTCTTCTCCTGCTCCGGCTCCAGCTGCGGCTGCTGCTTCGACTTTAGCTTCTATTCAGCATTTCTTTCTTCTCTCGACTTCCACTCTTCGTTTTTGTTTTCTGCTTTTTGTTTTGTGTTTTGTTTTGCTTTTTGTGTGTGCATTTTCCATTGAAAAGCGCTCTTCACAAGCAATTAAACACACAAAAGCGTTTTGCGAGCCACGCCGCAAGCGAAACGAGGCGACGACAGAGCAAGGGGCGGGGGGCTGGAGGGGTGCTGCTGCAAGGCGTGGCAACACAATGTGGCAAGATAAATGGATGGCAAAACACAAGCTGCAATATGAATAATCGTGCTGCATTTGGCCAAGAGAGCGCGACAGACTGAGAGAGAGAGGGGGAGAGAGAGGGAGAGGGAGAGTGGGAGAGAGAGGGAGCAACGACTGGGCAGCCAACACTTTTTTGTGTGAAAAACTTCACGAGCTGAGCGAGGGTAGGGGGGGGGGGGGGAGGAGGGAGTGCTGAGGGTGCGCCTGCTGAGTGGGGGATGTCGTTGTGGAGCCCAAGAGGGAAACTGCCTTGGCTTGTTTACACAAGCGATTGGCCAAGACGCAGGCGAATGGGCTGGGCTGTGGGCCAAAGGCTGGGCGCCAGCCAAAGGAGTGGCCAAAAGTACACAAGATTCACACCGACAGCAACAGCAACAGCAACAACAGCAGCAGCAGGAGCAGCAGCAGCAGCAGGAGCAGGAGCAGGAGCAGCAGCAGCTTGACAATATTCCTAACACCACACACACACACACACACACACGCACACATGGAGACAAATGTTTGCCGCAGTCTTCGCGTTGTCTCTGTCTGAGCAGCAGCAGCAGCAGCTGCTTCCCTTGCTGTCTCCACCCCCACCCCCCGCACATGGCCCACGCCCCCTATGCCGCCTACTTGGCCAGCAAATGGCGTCTCCTGCGTTCAGCCAAGACCTAACTTTGCTGTGCCAGCAATCAGCCATACATATATACATACATACATATGTATATACACATATCTATTATATACATATGTGTGTGTGTGTGTGTGTATTTCTGAAATTGTCGCCCATTATTTGGCCTGACATTTTCTGCTTTCAATTTGCCATTTTCAGATTGATTTGTCCTCATTTCTTTGGAGGCAAAAAAAAAGAACAAGAATTTGATAAATGTCAATTTTTTACACACACATATCTCGCTCTCTCTCTCTCTCTCTTTCTCACTGCCACCCTCTCACTTTCCCTCTCTCTCTCTCTCTGTCTCTCTCATTACAATTTCGCGTTAAATTATTATCTATGTAATTATTTTGGGCATTGGGTAATCGATGCTTGCGTCTTAATCGCTTTGGCATTTCCATTTCGCAGTTGAGATCATAATTGCCACTTAATCTGGATATGTAACATAATACCTATTATTTCATCTTGATTTCATGCGCCCAGCTCAGGTTGATAGCGTCGAATGGGCTGATGAAAATTTAGTTTATTTGTTGCTTGAGAATTGCAAAGAAGGGCAGAGAGTGAGATAGAGATAGAGATAGAGATAGAGATAGAGGATAGAGATAGAGATTACGAGATAGAGACGAGCGATAGAGATAGAGAAGATAGATAAGATAGGAAGATAGAGTAGAGATTAGAGATAGAGATAGAGATAGAGATAGAGATAAGAGTAGGATTAGAGATAGAGATTAGAGAAATAGGATAGCATAGAGATTAGAGATGAGATTAGAGATAGAGATAGAGATAGAGATAGAGATAGAGATATACAGAGATAGGATGGTAGGATAGAGATAGAGATGAGATAGATCGAGATAGAGATAGAGATAGAGATAGAGATAGAGATAGAGATAGAGATAGAGATAGAGATAGAGATAGAGATAGAGATAGAGATAGAGATAGAGATAGAGATAGAGATAGAGATAGAGATAGAGATAGAGATAGAGATAGAGATAGAGATAGAGATAGAGATAGATGATTAGAGATGAGATAGAGATAGAGATAGAGATAGAGATAGAGATAGAGATAGAGATAGAGAGAGTGAGACTGGGAGAGAGAGAGATAGAGAGAGATGGTGATTGATAAAGAGAAAGAGGGTTAGAAAGAGAGATAGAGATAGAGAAAGAGAGAGAGGGTTAGAGAGAGAGAGAGAGAGAGAGAGGGGCTGGGAGACGCGAAGTGTTGCATTAGAGAGGCGATGATTATACCCATGCCGATACCAAATAGCTTGTCGCTCTATCTCCTCATTATTAATATTCACTGGGTTAATAAGCAAATCAATACTGAGAATCGCAAAGAGAGGCGTTTCTTGTGGATTTTTAATATCATTTTGAAAATTTAGTTCTTCTTCACCGAAACACTTTCTATTAGAGAGTAAAAACACTTGAGCTTAATTGATGAGAATTGCAGAGAGAGAGGCGAGAGTTAAACAATTCTGAATTCACTTTAGATGCAGTCAAAGGGAATTCTATGAACCAATATTTACCCAATTGTCTTCAAAGAGTATTACAACAAGAGAGAGCTTCAGCTTGGTCTGGCCTGATATAGCTTGGCTATATATGGGTCAGGAGAGAGCTTTCTTTCTTGCTTTCTTTCTTCAGCCCAGCTCAAAAACTGCTATAATCCTTCGTAGCAGAGTTTCTCCGTATGCCCAAAGGCCTCTATTAGCCCATAAGAAATAATATCAATGGCAAATTTATGGCAACTAAAATTTGCCTTGCAACAACAACAACAGCAACAATAAACAAGCAACAGGCGGACAGGCAGCAGGTGTAAATGAAAACACGACACCTGAGCCAGCATAGAGAAGTTTTTTATGATGCGCTAAAAAGCAAAACTTTTCATTTAATATGCAAAAAGCGCAAATCAACAGCAACAACTGAGCCAAAGCAGAGGCTGCTGCCACTAGACACGCCCCCCGTCCCCCGCCCCCCGCTCACGCCGCTCTGCTGACCGCACGAAGCGAGCTGAACTCATTAAAAAAAAAACCTCTTAGAATTGCACTTCTTGCACTTGTGTGTGTGTGTGTGTGTGTAAAGTTTATTTGCCTGCATTTGACTAAGCCCAGGTGTGTGAGAGAGAGAGAGAGAGAGAGAGGTGCAGAGAGAGAGAGAGAGGCGGCGGCGTGTGTGCGTGCGAGCGAGCCAGCAGGAGCCATAAAAAGGCGCCAGGCGGACGAAACTCTCAGCAATTATGCCACAGGCTGCGCACAGTGGCGCCCTCTGCAGGTCAATAGACGCAAACGCAAACGCAAACGCAAACGCCCGATGCCGAGGTGCGATTGTAAACAAGGCAGCGCGAGAGCTTTGCGTGTCGGACACTGCACAGCACAACAATGGATCACAGCAAGTGGGTGGGTGGGGCGGTGGGCGGTGGGCGGTGGGCGGGGCTGGAGCTGAGGGACCCAGCGCCTGCAATCAGCTAAATGAGTGACCAGGCCAGAAGAAAAAGGACGCGCCAACGGGCACATCAAATGAAATCGAGCAGAAGTGCAGGAGGAGCAGGAGTGGCAGGAGGAGGAGCACCAGCAAGATGAAGAAAAATGTCAAACTGTGCGCAATAAATGTAAATACACTGCGAGAAAAGCCTCGAACAACAGCACAGCGCAAACAAAGGCCAAGCAGCAGCAGAAAGAGAAAGACAAGAAAAGAAAAGAAAGCCAAAAGAAAAGAAAAAAAAAAACAACAACATGAGAAGCAGAAGCAGAAGAAGAAGAAGCAGCAGCAGCACTTATAAATAAAAACATGCTCATTAATGTAAAAGTCAGACGCAGGCAAGCAGCAAGAGCGAGCGAGCGAGAAAGAGAGAGAGTAAGAGTGAGAGAGAGCGAGATAGACAGATGGTGGCACTCGCTGGGTGGTGGATTCTTGGACCCCGGCAGACAATGCGAATGGCTCCTTGGACGTGCAATCGAAATTGGAATTCACTTTTGTGTCGACTGCCACAAAACAACGTCCCACGTCCAGCTCCACACGCAGTGGGCTCCCCCCCTCCCCCCCTCCCCCTCCGTTCAGTGAGTGGGGTGGGGCCACTGCTGCTTGGCCATTATGATATTGTATTAAGTGATGCCAAGTGAAACTGTCGGCAGGAGTCGCATTGACTTGATGAGTCAGCGCCGCTTAAAGCTCGCACCGAAGTCCAGAGTAGCTGAAAGAGAGCTTTAAGAATGTCGAAAGTGCAGGAATTAAAGCTTCAAGTGCGAAAGGCTCTAAAGCTGTGAATCAGATTAAAGTGGAAAAGAATCCTCAAGAGGTTGATGAGATAGTTTCAGTAGATTAATAATGGAAGAAACTATCTAAGGGGAATAAGCTCGATCTGAAATCTAGAGTAACTGAAAGAGAGCTTTAAGAATGTCGAAAGTGCAAGAGAGACACAAATTCAATGGAGTTAAAGCTTCAAGTGCGACAGGCTCTAAGGCTGCGAGCTCAAGTTCAAGTGGAAAAGAGTCCTCAAGAGCTTTCAGCAACTCGATGAGAAAGCTTCAGTATATTAATAATGGAAGAAATTAGCTAAGAAGAATGAGCTCGAATCGTAATCTAGAGTAGCTAAACGAAAGCTTTAAGAATGTCGAAAGTGAATGAATGAAATTTGTTAACAAAGAGCTTTCAGCTTTATAAGAAAGCTTGAGTAAATTAGTAATGGAAGAAAGAGAGTACCTAAAAGAAAGCTTGAAGAGTGTAGAAAAAGCAGGAGAGACTCAAATTCAATGGAGTTAAAGCTTCAGGTGCGAAAGGTCTTAAAGCTGTACATCAGCTTAAAGTGGAAAAGAGTCCTCAAGAGCTTTCATAAAACTGATGAGAAAGCTTCAGTTTATTAATAATGGAGGAAATTTTCTAAAGAGTAGAAGCGCGAACTGATATCAATAGTAGCTAAGAGAGAGCTTTAAGAATGTAGAAAGTGTATAAAGTAAATCCGATTTATGAGAAAGCTTGTGTAAATTAGTGATGGAACAAAGAGAGTACCTAAAAGAAATCGTTAAGAATGTAGAGAGTGCAGGATAGAGCAAATTCAATAGAATTAAAGTTTCACATTCGAAAAGCTTTAAAGCTGCGAGTTCAAGCTCAAGTGGATATCAAAAAGCTTTTAGCAACTTTATGAGAAAACTTCAGTAACTTAATAATGGAAGTAATTTTCTATGAAGAAGATGAAGCGAGAACTGAAATCAAGAGTAGCTATAAGAAAGCTTTACGAACGTTAAAGCTTCACGAAAGCTGTAAATCAGCTTAAAAATGGAAAACAAAGAGCTTTCAGCTACTTTATGAGAATGGAAGAAATTTATGAATAATGGAAGAAACTATCTAATTAGTTATAAATTCAAGTCAAATCAAGTTTTCCAGGTTACACCTACTTCACTCTTTGATCCACCCCATAAGTTGTATACGGAAAAAGCTATATATCCAAAAGAAAAATCTTATTTTTTTCTAGCTTCACCTAACACAAACGGATTTCGACTCAAGTAATTGCATTACTCGAGGCAGACGCGTTTGCTGAGAGAGCAGCTAAGCAGCTTTAAGAGTAATTCACTTAAAGCTCTCGAAGCTTTCGACAACATTTGCACAGCAATTAAAGCCAGGCCAACAACAAGCCAAGAAACGCAGGCGAAAGGCCAAAACAAACAAAAATCGCGTGAAAATGCGCCAAATTGTTAGACGAAACTAAGGGAACAAAAAAATAACAAAAAAATAACAAAATGAGAAGAAAAATTGTTGTATACATTATGCAGATGAAGCTGAATGGAGATGAACAGGCTGAAGAAGAAGGAGTGGCAGGAGAGGGGGGAGGGGGGGGGGGGCGAGGCAGGAAATGAAGCAAAGAAGGCGCACAACTTATGTAGCCGAAATCATTTCAGCAATGTGAAGAAATAAAAAAGAATTTCAGTTTGGTTTTGACAGGCAAATCGAGAGGATGGGCAGGAGGGAGTGCGAGGGTGGGGGTGGTGGTGTTGGTGGTGTTGGTGGTGGTGGCAACTGAAACTTGCAGCAGTTCAAGTTGAGCACCTGACATTGTCAGACAGCAGCAGCAGCAGCAGCAAGCTGCCACTCCCCCTCCCTCTCTCTCTCTCCCTCTCTCTCTCTCTCTGTCTGCCTCTTCTCCTAGTCAAGCAACATGGTCTGCATTGACTTGACAGCTTTCAAGCGCTCAATGAAGTGCCTCAGCTGAAGGCCAAAAACCTGCAGCTTGAGCAAAATCAATATGATCAAAAAATAAAAGAGGATGGAAGGAAAGGAAAGAGAAGCGACATAGGCAAACTGCTCTCTCACTCTCTCTCTCGCTCTCTCACTCCCTCTCTCTCCCCCTCACTCTCTTGCTCTCTAAATATTGTTGGCTTCCTGTGCAGAACGCGCGCGCTGTTATAAATTAAATTCGTAATTGATTCCTGAATCCGCAATCCTGCAAATGGGATTACAACACGTTCAAAATCAGCAGCAGCAGCAGCAGCAGCAACCCCTACTACCAACAACAACAACAACATCTCGCCTAGTCGAGTGTTTGTCTATAGATACAAAATTGCGTGCGCTGTAAATGAAACTGAAATGTTGTTGAGGCCAAACCCAGACCAAGCCAACCCAGACGCAGGCAGGCGGGCAGGCGGCAGGGATGCCACAGCGAAAGGACCCATAAGGGACGTCAGCTGGCGCGTTAGTCGCTCAATAGATATATGGCTATAGATATCTAACCGATATAACAACAACAACAACAACAATATGTATGTATGTATATATATAACTGTATATATGTATGTCTGTATATATGTTAGTTAAGTGCGCGACAATGTGCTCAGCGTTTGCAACCCTCGCCGTTTCGCTTAGCTAAGAAGCATCCATCCAACGGCAATTCCATTCTTCCGCCGGTAATAACAACAACAACAACAACAACAACAACCATCATCATCATAACAATGGAGCATCATAGAACACAACACTCTACAACAGCAGCAGCTCTATAGGACTACTATCCGGGCCGCCCTTACGGCCCATACTTCCTCGTACGGCGCGTACTTCGCACTCCGACCGTCGACTGCCGACTGCCAACTGACGACTTTGACCTCGTTGTTCGTCTCTCCGCTTAACAGCTTACAATAATTTCAATGCCACCACTTTCAATCCACCAACCCCCCACCACCCCCACTCCCACTCCCACAGCTCCCTGAATGCACTAAGGGCTGGCGGGCTGAAGCGCCACATTTAAAACAGAATAGCTCGCGGACAAAGCAATTGATACCAACCCAAAGAGAGAAAGAGAGAGAGAGAGAGTGAGAGGGAGTGAGAGAGAGAGAGAGAGGGGGGGGGGAGACTTTCAAGTGATTGCTGAAATCGGTCAACAATCGTGATAGATCAAAAGAGCAGCTAACACGAGGAGGCAGCCGAAGAGAATATAACTAGGATTAAGAACAAGATGTGACAAGAAATCCTTCAGGTATTATATCTGATATCACCTATCTGATCTTGGTATTTAATGCAGACTCGCCCATGAAAAACTCTTCAGCAAAGAGCTTTAAGAGTTTTAAAGTTAAAGCTTCAGCTTGCGCTCAAAGCTCGACTTGAGCTTCAAGAAAATCGTATGCACTACAAAGTTGGATTAACTTAAGGAGTTTACTGTGGAAAAGACTGGAGTTGAGAGCTTTAAGTAATGCCATATTAAAGCTCACTTGAACTGAAAGAGAATTGTATGTCTAATTGATTATGTCTTGAAATGCCTTAAGTAAATATGACTTTAGTAGGCTTTAAGTAATAACTATTAAAAGCTCTGCTACAACAACTCGAAATTGAGAGTTAAGCTCGCTTAAAGCTCAGTTAAAGTATATGAAAAGGCTAGCAATCTAGTATTGAAAAATTTCTATAGCTATAATAAAACTCTGGAACAATGCTAACAGCAATCAGAGAGAGCTTTAAGCATGAATGAGCGAGTTAAAATTGTAGATATAGGGGCAGAAATGTATATGTGCTTTCAGACTTGTTCGAGCTCAATAAACTCTCAACTTAAAGCTAGAGCGCTTCAAGGTACTTAAAGCTTTAAACAAGGTAAAAATGTACAGTAAAAACTCTTCACAGTAAACTCAGATATACATATATATATTTCTTAAGAACCCATTCCCGAAAGCTTTAGTAGCTTCAAGAGCGAACGCATTAAAGCTGCAAGAACCGTTCCAAACTGAAGCAGAAGTAAGAAGGCAATGGAACTCTGGAAAGACAGAGCAATTCGAGCTTTTGGTCTATGAATGCAGGCGGAACAGCTAGCTGGCTCGAGAGCTAGCCAGGTAGCCAGAGCGCATTCCTCAAGGCAAGCTGCATGCTGCATGCTGCACTTACATAGGCCGGCGAGCAGGTAAAGCCAATCAAGTTCTTGCCACACGTCTGGACGCGGCTGGCTTTGACTTTACGGCTAGGCTTTTACTTTACTTTATGTTTGCCACAGCTGTCAAATTTGATTTGACAAATGTAAGTGATACACAGTGAGATAAAGATAGAGAGAGAGAGAGAGAGAGCGAGGGGGGTAGAGTGAGACAGGTAGACAACAGGTAATCCAGCTAGCAATTTGCATAGAGTTTGAAATGCGATTTACACCTTCTTCTTCTTCCTCTTCTTCATCTCGTTTTTTTCTCGTTTTTTCTTCATGCTCGAATGCGGCGAGCGCAGCTATTGATAATGACTGCAGCTTAACACATTATCAAATATTTACAACATCCGAGGTGATAGGCGATTATACGCATCGCCGCATCGGGTGTACGAAAATAAAAGAGAGAAGCTTCAAACCAGAGCTGCGAGCGGGGCGTGGCAGTGGCTATTAACTAGCTTCTTTTTCGGCTATTTTCATCGACTTTTTTAGGGGCTGATGAAGAAAATTCCATTTACATTTGGTATTTGTTACAGCATATCTCGAGAACTATAAAAGTTCCAGATGTCCAATTTGGTACGTCTGTTCTGGTACTGCTAGGGCAATATAGAAACATTTTCCTTCTTTTGCATACACCTCTGGTAAGCTATGGATGGTAATCGTATTAACTATTTCTATAATGTAGATAGTCGAGAGTTTTCCATGTGCTCAGTGGGAAGGACCAGATAACATAAAAAATAGTTTGACATATATATGTACATAATGCTAGGTTTAGCATATATACATATATCTGCAATCCTAGTTATAGAATATGTATACATGTACATATAGAAATCTATCTATCAGATATACAATCTTAGCTTAAGATATACTCAGAACTTCAATGCAAAATATTTACTCATACTTGTTGGAAATTTTATGGTGTAAGACTTCATATATAGAACTTCATATATCAAGCTGAAAATTTGTCCAGCTAAATACTGAAAAACTTTGAATAGTAATTCATTAGGAATCTTTCTATGCTTCTGAATTCAATTCAAATTGATATTTACAGTTAGATCAAGCCAACTTCAATACTGACCTAAGACAAAACCCAAATATTTCAAGTATTACGAAATAAATCAAAGTTACCGCTATCTTAAAGCCCAGTTGAAGTTTTAAGTCAAAGCCTTTACAGTGCGAATCAGACATAGGTGGAACCAAAAGAGGCACATATACCTTGGTATATTGATAAGGTAGAAGAAATATCCAAAAGAATAATAATCATGCGAATAAGAAGCTAAAAAACCCCTAAAGAAGAAACGAATTTTCATCATAAGTTCTCAGTGGATAAATAGAATGATATATATATGATATATGCACATGATATATAGATAAAAAGTGGTTCAATATGTATAGAATTCGCGTTAATCCGTGACGTTGCCGACGTTGTTGACGTAGCCGCTGCCAAAAGCGAATCCGCAGTTCCTAATTGAAGGATTTCAGTTTTGAGGGGTTCGGAATGCAAACCTTTTCGTACAGCTTAGATTGAGATACTCGATGGTTGTTTATTTCTTATAGCGAGGGCAAAGGTAAACAAATATATATATATATTTATATGTATGTATATATATAGATTTATATATGTATGTATGCATATATCACTTGAGCACTGCGGTAGTTTAGTGTGTGGGCGACGCTGTTTGAAGTGTGTTTTCAAAAAACTCGCACGTTTTTCTCGTCGGCTCAAAAAACAAAACAAAAAACTTGACGAAGTTTTGGCGGAGTCACAGAACAATATGGGGGTTACGCGAGATACGCGGCTGGGAGACGCGCGACGGTAAACGCTTGGAACGCTTGAAACGCTGGAAACCTTTGCGAAACGCTCGAGAAACGCTGAAGAACGCAAGAAGTGGAAACGCAAAGCGTTCAGAGTACGTGTGCAGGCCGAAACGTGTCCAAGCCAAAGCACCAGGCAGGCAACACAGCCGGGCCGGGTTAAGACAATCGCGGCAGACAAGTCCAAGTCCAAGTCAAAGTTGTCAGCAGAGCGTTGACAGCGACGGCAACGGCGACGGCGACGGCGACGTCAATGGCAGCTGCGCAAGCTGTGTGACAAAAATCAACAAGCAACAGCAGCCGCAACAGCAGCCGCAGCAGCGACGGCAGCAGAGCGCGAGAGCGCGCGCCGGCTACAAAGTAGCCAACTCTCAAGACGGCGGCTGCGACGTTGGCAGCGCGCGCGCCGCTTGTTCACCACGGCGTCGCAGACGTTCAGTAAAAGCTTAGCCGAGCTTAGCTCAGTTTTGTTGCTGTTGTTGTTGTTGTTGTTGTCGCAGCTGTCGCCAGCGGCGGCTGCAATGCGCGACAAGCATTTTGACACCGTTTTGTTGTCGTTTTTAGTTCAATTCCTGTTGTTGTTGTTGTTGTTGTTGTTGTTGCTGTTGTTGTTCGCGCCCACCCACGCGCCAAGACCAGAAACAAAATGGCCGCCGCTGAGTGCAAGCGCGAGCGCGCCAACTGATCCTGTCAAAGCATAGCCGACGGCAACGACAAAAGCTCAAATCTAAATAAAAAAAAAAAAGCAAACACAAATGCAAAAACAAAACGAAAACAAGAGAAAGACAAAAACAATAACAAGAACTCAAAACTGTTGCTCTCGACGCTCTGCCGTCGTGCGTCGCCTGCCGTCGGACGGCATCGAATGACAGGCGTTGAGCGCGTCGACAGCGTCGCAGCGCTCACAGCGACCAAACTCACCACGGCAGCGCGCTGGTGCGACGCTGGCTGCGACGCCGGCTATTTGCTCAGTTAATTGGGCAATGGCGAGTGAGCGCAGGCAGCAGCGAGGCGTGAGTGAAAGAGTGAGTGGAAATCACTCCAAACCGGTTACAGGCGTTACGTGTATGTGTGTGCGAGTGTGTGTGAGTGTGTGTGAGTGTGTTATAGGCTGTCTGGAGCCAGGCAAGGATAATGCGTTACGCAGCTACGCAATAACTTTTATTTTTTATTGCGCTGCCAAAAACACCCAAAAGAGCAACGCGCTCGGTGTGTGCGTGTGTGTGTGTGTGCTACGTGGGGGCCATTTTTGTCTTGAGCTCCCGCAGGAGCACTTTCTGTACTGCTGCTGCTGCTGCTGCTGTCCTTTAAAGACAGCATAACAGATTTGTCTGTTTGCCCACAATGTTTGCCCCATGTCGGCCAACGAAAGTGGAGCAGCAATCAGGGAATAGACGTAGTAGACGACGACGAAGACGCAGAAGTGGAAGAAAAACAAAACACGCACACGCATCAAAATAAATTAGAAGCAAAAACTTTATAGCCCGACCCGAGCCAACTCTTAAGCCCTGCATAATAAACGGTTTAGATTTGCACGCTGATTTGCAGCTGAAAAAAAGAAGCCAAGAGATTGCAGATGGAGATGAAATATTGAATATGAAATATTGATAACGGCAGTCGGCAAACTGTAAATGGGAATAAAGGAGAGATGGTGTCATTAATGACAAAAACAAGTAACAGGAAAATACGAAACAAAAAGACAACACACATACAGAGGGGAAACAAACAGAAAAACATAATAAAATATTAATAATAAAAATAAATAAAAAAATCAAATATTAAGTAAATACACGAGCAAATAACATGGCAGCAATTGGCAGTCCAGTGTGTGGGAGCGGGAGAGGTAGAGGCGGGCAGCGGCTTGTGCGAATGCCTTATCACACGTTACGTAGGCACCGTTGGTGCTGCTGCTGCTGCTGCTGCGACTGCTGCTGGCTGAGAGAAGCGCCAGAACGTAATGAATAAAATATGCAATAAGCATAAAGAAGCAAATATGCAAATTCGGCAAACGTAACGAGCAAACGAGCGAGCGAGCGAGAGAGAGATGGCAGCTGAGCAACGCCCACAGCACGACGACCATTTTACATTGCGGTGCAGCGCCTGGCATGGGCTGGAGCGAATTCGCTGTGTGCGCTCTCTTCGCACAGAGTCGACGCTGTGAGAGAGCGCTGGCACACACTAAGACATCGGCACTGCTCGCACTCGCAGCGAACGCCGCACGGCGTCGTTGAGCACAATTCGTAGCTGTGGTGAATTTCTGCTTTGCGTCAGCTGCTCAAATATGTGTGCGTGTGTAGTGGTGTGTGTTGTGTGTGTGGTGTGTAGGTATTGTTGGCAACAACAACAATGCGCACGATCGTTTTGTGGGCGGCGCTTAAGCGTTAGCATGCGAGCGCTCAGTGTGCGCAAGCGAGACGCAAACAACGGCTCAAACTCAGCGACAGCCGCAGCAAGACGCCGACAGTCGCATCCTACGCGGCCAGCAATGTCCTGTCCAGCCAAATGCCAGCAATAGCAGCCAGTTCGCATAGCAGCAGCAGGCGGCATTAGACGACTCCTGCTGTGGTCCTTTTATACGTATATATGTCAATTAATGTATGTGTGTGAGCACACAAAATGCATATGTATGTATGTGTGTGTGTATTTATGTACGTATATGCGCATTTGTGACGTAGCTGCTGCGTACAGCCTGCTTTTTGGCGCGAAATTTTACGCTTTACGTTACGTAAGGATCAAACGAAAAGGGAGAAATATAAATTTAGACTGATGCGTGTTGCGCTTGAATTGCGTATAAGAACAAATTTGTTAAGTAACATTTTTTTTTTAATTTTCTTGAGCTATACAAATATATAAACTGAATTTATATGCTTTAATTCACTGATGATTATTATTGTTATATAAATTCTTGAAAATCTCAGCAGCAATCGAACTCATTAAATGCATTCTCTGTGAAATTTTCGAAAGAATATTTTGAAAATGGCGTCGAGTCTGCAGCTGCTGCTGCTGCTGCCTATAAAAAAAAAAAAAAACCAAACGGATGAGAATTAACTGTAAAATGTGCCACAATATGCACAATTGTTGATAATGAGGCATGTGGCGCGCATATTCTACGTGCCCCAAAAACGAAACGAAAAAAAAAAAATACGCCCGATGAGGAAGAGTGCAACAACAACAACAACAAATAATGCAACAGCATTTCGCATGGCAAAATGAACTCTGGCGCCTGCGCCCGGTCTGCTAATTAGTCGTAGCAGGATTCACCAAAAAGGAGTTGGAGCTGGCAGGGTGAGAGAGGCAGATGCAGAGGATGGGGGGCGTCTGTCGGTTGGCTGGGGGTGGATCACGTTGTTGTGTTTGCTAAACTTTGCATTAAATTTTGGCGCTGCACAGGCGGCGGCAATTAATTTGAAGGCGCAACAAGCGTTCAGAATGTCCAAATGAAGTGTGACGAGCAACTCTGCTGCTTCCTCCACGTCTTCTACTTCTTCTTGGTTTTCCCTCCTCTGGCTGGAATACCCTGGAGAAGGCACAGCAACGGGCAGCAGAGTTGACGGTGCAACAAGATATAAAAGACATTTAGCTGGAGTGAAAATAATAATTATTTTACTATTTATTTGATTTCCTCTAAATTTTTACCTCAAGTAACTCGACTTTGAGTGTTTGAAAACTCAGCAAATTGCATGTATAGCTACTTGAGCGCATTTACAAAGTAGTTTTATAGGCATTGTGCCGTTCCCAGTTAAACTTCTCGAGATATTCAGCAAATATAATATATCCTGCTTGAAGAAATGTTTCTGATAGTCTTTTCCATTGCCTCAGACAAAGTTATATGTGTTTTTATTATGTTTCATCTCAAGCTCGAGTAGCTTGACAGCATTAAATTAATTTCATCATCTCCCTGTTCCATGACTTCTCAAGTAACTCGACTTCTAGAAGTTTTTAGCTCAGCAATTTTTATATTTAACTAACTTGAGACTAAGGTAAACCAAATTGTTTCATACAGCTCTAGAATCGAGCATGAAAGACGAGTTATTGATGATATATTATATCATATATGACAGAAAAGAGACAGAATTTGATAGAATTGTATATGGAATGCAAAGTAATCTGCGCTCTGTTCGCACCTCACTCATACTCATATGAGTTTTAGCTTAGAGAACCATCTAGTACAAGTTCCAATAAATATTTCCATAGTTCGAGCTCAAGGAACTCGACTTCCGCTGGAGCTAAACTAATTTTGACTTTGCTATGGAAACGGATTGAATATGAGGAACTTAATACTATATGCCTAACGTCAATGCAGGCCTGTTGGCCGTGCAGGGTATCTCTCAGTCCAGCACGCTCTCTTTCACTCTGCTGCTGGTGCCCCTTCCTTTTGCCTTGCATCAGTTGCTTGCGGTTGCGTTGCGTTGCGTTGCGTTGTCTGTGCGGCAACTGTACTGTTTGCCCCTCTCTCTCGCTCTCGCTCTCGCTCTCACTCGCTCTCCTACAGTCCGTCTCTGTCTAGTGTGGGGCAATGCTTTCCCACCTTGCCACATTCAAATGGATGTGAATGTGAATGGCTTTTGGATGTGCGTGCGTGACAATCTCGCCGCCCTCCTCGACATTATTCGTTTTGGTCTTTTCCAGTTGCATCATTCAACCATGACAATAAAGACTATTTGTTGTTGTTGTTGTTGTTGCTGCTGCTGTTGCTGCTGCTGCTGCTTCTGTTGGCCAAACACTAGGCAACAAATTGTTGTAATTATGGACTCGGTTGCGTTTCGCTTGTCGCTTCCCGATGTCATAATGTCGGTGTTTGTTGTCTCCGTCTCCGCGTGCCCTGCAATTATGGTAAAAGTTGCATGAAACAAATAACAGCAGCAACAACAACAACAACAACAACAACGACAACGGCAACAATGACAAAACGTTACATTTTTTTTTTTTTTGTATTTAATTTCTTCTCTCTTCTTTTTTTTAGTTATAAAATTGTTAATGCTTTTGTTTTCGCAAAATAATAGTTACAACAATAATAACTGTTGTGCACCCACACACAATGGCTGAGCCACAGAGAGAGAGAGAGGGAGAGAGGGAGAAGGGGGGGGGGGGTTGGGGGAGGAGAGAGCTAGAGAGATGAGAGCAACTGTCACATCAGTTAGCCGAGCTTCATTTGAGTTCCTATTGAATCGAATTGACATCTGATCTGAAATTTTGCCTAAATTTTTATAGATGTCTAGCTCCTTAATGGGTATTTTACGTATAACTCAACTATACCTAGTTAAACTCAGCAAGCAATTATAAATCCCCCTGTGTTACACCTAATACGTCATCTTATACTATGTTTCATATTCATTCCAGTCAATATTATAGTATTGAAACAATCTATAAATATATCTTATATATAGATAACTATAAGAACCTATTAGACACTAGAGTAGCTTCTTTTAGTTAGTTATATATAGAGTGTTTCACTATAATTTGCTTGCTAATACCATGATTCGAAATCATATCCTACATCGTATATCAACGTTTGCCTCTTATAGAGAGATTCTATATCACCACGTTGATCGTCCTGTTATAGAAATAAATGCATTTAGTTTTTTTTCTAGGCATCTTTTAACATACCTCTCCCTAAATCAAGTTCTAGAATATTTTTACTGTTATTATTTGTATTTAGATAATCGTGTTATTTTTCTTAAACACATGTTTTAGACAGTTTCATGTATCTTTTTATAAAATCCTTATATACTCTCTTCAGAGTGTTTTATTAATGGCTTTAAATAATATTTGTATTGAGTCTTTTACATTCATTTTAATGATTTTAAGGCGGATTCCTAGATGATCCTAAATCATCCAAGATTAAGGATCCCTTACTATATGCAATTCTGAACTTTATGATTATCTTATACATAGTCATTATAAAACTTTAACTTATTAGGTGCAATTGGAGGCCTATTATTTATAAGATAAAGTTCATTAATTAAATTCTCTCAGTTTTAATAATACTCTTTAAATTCAATTCGTTTTTTGATCGTAAAATATTCGTGATCTAGTGAGACGATTTTGTCTTGGACTTAGATTTCATTTGACTTTTCATTCAATGCCCCCTATCAAAATTTTCTTTTCGCCCTCAGAAGATCTTCTCTATGCCCCACTTGTAGGCTTTTTCTCTCAGCATTTGCTCCTTGTATGAGTCCCCTCTTTCTATGAGTCTTTGTCTCTCACAAAATTCTCTTTTCCAGTCTTGGCTATCCTGTTTATCCTGCCTCTGAAAGCTTCTGGCAATAGATCCTTGGATCAAGTTTTGTCTTTGGCCTTTTAGGGGTTGGTCCTTTAGATATTGGTGCGAGATCAGCTCGATGCGAGACTCTCGACCAACAGCTGACACGGGAAGCGTAGCGTGCACCATGCACCATGCACCACATGCACATGCAACATGCGCAAAAGACATGCAACAAGCTGGCTGGCCCCGGGCCCCGGGGCCAAGCGAAGCCCAGCGAACTCTTGCTATGGGCTATTTTGATGATTATTAAACTGTCTACGTGAGTCTTCAGAACGCCAGCGAAGCGAGGAGATAATTATGAGATGCGCCCCGGCCCGGCCCGGCCCCTGCCCAGGCCAAGTGCCCACGCCTACCCCCCTCCCCCCTCTGACGAAATCAACAGCCTTCAAGTGAAATGCAATTTAGCCCAAGTGGCCTGCAAGGATGCGAGAAACGTCGTCCTTGGCCAAGCTTGGCTGGGGCTGGGGCCGGCTCCTGGCATCTTGTTGCACTGCTTACATATGCAAGTTCCGTTCCATGTTTCCGCTGCAAAAAAAAAAAAAATACTGTCAACCAGGTCAGCAGCACTCCACGCAACCGCCCCCCGATCGCGGCCCATTCCGCTTAACCCTTGGCTGGCGCGTCGAGTGTCGAGTGTGTTGCTTGAGTGGCTGAGCACTTTACGCTTTAGGCTACTTTGGCTGGCTGGCTGCTGTTCCTCGAAATGTGCTAATAATAATCATGGCAGTACACACACACATTCGCACACACACACACACACACTCGCACACTCTCGCACACCCTCGACTGGCTTGTGACATCAAATGGCATGTTAAATTTTGCACATTTCAGCTGCAGTCGCCGTCGCCGTCGCCGTCGCCGTCGCCGTCACCCGGAAATATTTTCCACTCATTGCCAGCTACCCCACTTTCCATGAGATCCCCAGCACCCTCGCAGTGCGCCCCTCTGACCCTGTCACTGGCATTATTAGCTCTCATTTAGGTAAATCCCATTACAGCAAAATGCGAAAAAAGTAGAAGAAGAAGAAGCAAACGAGCAAAAAATACACACAAAAAAAAAAAGAAGCTCGTTTGACGTTTGGTTGGCTGCGTCGAGTTGTTCGGCTCACGGGGTGTTTTAAGCGCCCCCACCCACCCCCATTCACCTACACCTAGGTAGAACCCTCCCACTCTATGCTGGCTTTCATCGAGTGTTGCCAGTTGCAGCTGCCTTAAAGACATCAAGCGAGAGATTTACATGCGTTTCGGGTATACGTATATAGACTGTAGAGGCTTTACGCTACAGGAGCTTATAGACGTAGTAGAATAGATTGCACTTAAGCCAAAACACATATGATGTATGCATGTGTATGGTGTGTGTGTGTCTGTGTGTGTGTGTGTAATTAGCAGAAGTCATATCAATAGGCTTGCTTAAGGAGTATCTGGGAGCTGCCTCAATCATCGAATATGATTTTTAGACCCAAAGAGAAAGAGAGAGAGAGAGAGAGATAGAGAGAGAGAGAGAGAGAGAGAGAGAGAGAGAGAGTGAGAGAGAGTGAGAGAGTGAGAGAGAGAGAGAGAAAAAGAGAGAGAGAGAGAGAGAGAGAAAGACAGCATAGATGTAATGGATGATAATCCAGTTAGTAATATAGTAATACCTAGTAAATACATACTTAAACACGCAGTACATACGATGAATCTTGCAGTACATACGATGAATCAAATCACTAAAATTCTTGATTTCTTCGTTTTACGCTGTTATGAATAGGATTCTTTGCTTATAACGAGAAAACTTACCAGAGTTTGTCAAATCTTATCTGAAAATCTTAAAAACCAGTTAAATTTTCTAAGAGTACGCAGCTCTAGAGCCCATCGCTGGGTTGGCTATGGGCTGCAGGGATTGGGTTGCGAAGAGAGTGAGCTAAAGTATTTATCGCTAGGTTCCACCCTGACTGATAGAACTAGCTCAATATGCTTCTCTAAATGGAATGTTCAGATCTCTCCGTGTGTTGACAATGCGATTAGGTTGATGGTGCTCTACACTATATAGCTGTCAGTAGTAGGTCGATATACTATAGTACAAGAACTTGGTTTTCTTTGAGTGGCGAATCGAGTCATGTAAATCTAGTCACCTGGTGCGGCATGTATTACCCATTGATGAACGATTTCCTTTGCAAACTTTTCCTTCTGTCAGAAGTAGCTACCTAGCAAACTACTATAGAGTACCGATAATTTGAAATGGCAAGGGGATCAGAAATTCAAATCATCGAGAATTATTGAGAACGAATTTTCTTCAGGTGAATCGAATTTCGTTCGATTTATCGCGATTTTCGATTTAGCGCGTTACGAATTACCGAGACTCGACTGCATATCTAAATATAAATTCGACCCACCAAATGTCATATAAATGAAGTCCTTTAGGTAAGACAGTTTAGAGATTGATTTCCCAGCTCCCGTTCCAAGTTCAAAAGCTTTTCATAATTTTCTTTTGATTTTAATCCATATAGACTATTACGTGGGTATTATGCAGAGCTTTAACCGCTATGGAGCCAAGCTAATTCGCATATATATCTATAATATATCTATTCATCTATATATCTATACATCGATATATTTATATATCTATATATCTATCTATCTATATACATATCTATATATCTATCTATATACATATCTATATATCTATATATATCTGTATATCTATATATCTATATATATATATATATCGATATATCTATATATCTATATACTTATTCGACTATCTCTCACTTTGCATTTACAAAATGGCGTCAAAATCATATAAGTAAAGCTCTCTGCCCTTAGGTCCTCTGCAAATTGCCGAGACGGTGTTTTTCTTTTTTTCTTTTTTTTCGCATTTTGCTCAAGGAATTAGCTGCAGTGGGCGTGGCAAGCGAACGACATGGCCGGGGCAAGTCGCCGAAAGCAGAAAGCAGAAAGTGTAGAATTACACGTAAGTGCGACCCCTGCGACCGACCGAGCGAACCTAGTCTAGAGTGTAGCTACGTTGGCTCTACCTCCGGCTCTACCTCCGGCTCCCCCTGCCCCCTTTCGCTACTCGAATTGTGCAGTTGCAGCCATAATTATTTTTACGGCACATTGCGTTGCAGCAGGCAGTTGCAATAGGCAGCTTGCTAGTGGGAGTGGGAGTGGGAGTGGCATTGGGGCGGACGAGTGTGGGCGAGGGGAGGGGAGGGGGGTAGCTTAGGAGACGCTGGAGTTGCAGTCACAATCTCGGCCCCCCGTTTCAACGAGGGCGCGCCATAGAAAATAATAATAAAAATAATTATGCATATGCCACCGTTTCAACACACACACACACAGTCACACACACACACACACACACACACATACGCATGGGCCCCATGCGCTGCGTCGTCTGCTAATTTAGATGAGCATGCTCGACAGTAATTTGCATGCCAGTTGCAGCAGTTGCAGCAGTTGCAGTCGCCAAAGCGAGTTCCATTCCCACAGCCGAATCCACTAAGAGCCTGCCCCTCTTTTGGATGCACTCAGCCCACCCTCTCTCTCCCGTTCTCTCTCCCCCACTTATGCTGTGAAGGCACTTGGTGAACTTTTGCTCTATGGCACTGTCAAAGCCGTCGTTGTTGTTGCTGTTGTTGTTGTTGTTGCTGTTGCTGTCATCATTGTTGTTGTAGCTTTTGTGCATATGGGCACGTTGTCTTCCAGTTGGTTGTTGTTGTTGTTGTTGCTGTTGCTGCTGCTGCTGTTGTCACCGATGGCTGTGCCATGTCATTCACACACAAAGTGTGCGGCTCTGAGCTAAAATGGCATACACTTGCACACTTTGCCTTGATTCGCCCTCACAGCAGCAGCAGCAGCAGCAGCGACTGTGGGCGTGGCAGCTGCATAGGCGTGCCACTAATTGAGGCAGCCAACTGCAGCAACAGCAACTGCACTTCGAGGCGCAACTGTACTGCCACAGCTCCAGCTGAACATACAAAACTCTCAGCTCGATTATGGAAAGAGTTTACCTAGAACTGGGATAGATCATACATATGGCTTAGACTAAGGCTGTCTGTCTATAAGACATTTGTGCTGGATGATGAAGTTGGCTGTGCCTCAGCTTGAGGTTGAAGCATCTTAAGCTCTGGCTAGATTAACTTTCGTTTTTATCAAATATACTATTTAAAGATAGTTAGCTTCAGCTGGCATAGAACGTTTATAACATATATGTATGTATGTATGTACATATATAATATTTATAGTGATCTCTGAAGCTCAAGGCCCCAGTTAACTTTTCCTCCTAGACTAAGCTCTTATCTCTAATAAATAAATATAGTATTGACTTCCTTATATGTATATCAGATATAGACAAAGCTGGAGTTTTTTGTAGAAACATCAAAAGAAAAATAGAGAAAAGGCAAGAAATCTATAAAAAAAATGTTCATATATTAATTTGTTTATTTAATCCAGAGTTAACTTATTAATAATAAAATTATGTGCAAACTCACATATTAATGATGTATTAAAATAGGGAATATGAAATGTGAAATATGATATATAAAATATGAAATAAAAAAAAACGTGATAATAATAATAACAATAATAATAATGATAATAAATAAAAAAATAAATAAAATAAAATACAAAATATAAAATACAAAATAAACAATATAAAATAAAAAATATAAAATATAAAGTATAAAATAAAAAATATAAAATATGAAATATAAAATATAAAATATGAAATACGAAATACGAAATATGAATGAAATAATTTGATTCAATTGAATATGGAATATGGAATAATATGGAAAATGAACATAAAAATGTTGTATTTTATATAATCTTCGCAATAAAAATATCAATGAATTTTTATGTTGCCCATTTATGAACTTTTGAAAAAATGCAATACTATTACTAATTATATGATTAAAATTATCACTATAATTAACATTACATTTTCGATTCTTATGATTTTAATTGATAACAATCATTATTGAAAGTGTTTTTCCTTATTCACTTATCATTAGCAATGATTATTCATTGTTATTGAATGTATGATATATAATGTTTTTGTTTCTATCATGAAAACTATAATTATTATTTAATACTCCAATATCATAATTTTAAATTACATTTGAATGAACAATTACTAATCAAAATTTAAGTATTCTCATTTTATTGTCTGTATATAAGGTTTACGATAATTAGTACATAGGATTATAGTATTATTATTATTATTATTGTGAGAGATTATGATTATTATTAGGGGATGATGATTAGGAGGAGAGTAGTAATTAGGGGATAGGATATTAGGAGGAGGATTATTAGGATTATTATTATTATTTGATTATTATTATTATTATTATTATTATTATTATTATTATTATTATAATTATTATTATTATTATTATTATTATTATTATTATTATTATCATTATTATTATTATTATTATTATTTGTTATTATTATTAGTATTACTTCTATTATATTATATTATTATTTTATTATTATTATTATTATTATTATTATTATTATTATTATTATTATTATATTATTATTAATCAGTTCTAAAATTATTACTAATAACATTTTTTTTTATAATGAACATCATTACTTGTTGTCCTTATTATTCATTATTATGCTCATTATCATTGCGCTTGGTCCCATTGCTGCTGTTTATAGAGAGTCCGCCCATTGTTGCATTTGTCCAAGTCAAATGCAAAGCATTCCATAGTTTCTCATCTTAGATACTCTAAGCTTAATCCAATTATCATATGCCATATACACACATACACACAGATATATGTATGTAAGTATGTCCACTATGTCAGCCAGTTGTGCCACAGTCTTGGGGGGGCAGTCAAGTGGGGGCACTCGAACGCAATGGCACTCAATTAAAGCATCGCCAACAATAGATAAATCTTGATTGAGTTACGACTAGGGCAAAGATAAAGCGAGGACAGCACACAGAGAGAGGGGAGTGGGCGGTGGTAAGGGTGTAGAGGTAGAGCAACAGTGGGTAAATGCTTTCGATTGGCTGACTAAGCGATGGGGAAGGTGGGTGGGGGCGGAGGGGAGGGCTAGAGTGCAAGAGTGGGATTAGGTGTGCATGCAAATAGAATGCTCGACAATGGCGACGACTTCTAAATGATCCACTGTGCGCCACCTGCAACTAAAAAGGCGAGGGGCAGCCAGAGAGGGAAGGAGAGGAAGAGTGGGGCAAAAAAAAAAAAAATTAAGGCAGCAGCAGCAGCGGCAACAAATCATGGCTTTGTGTGTGCGGTGCCACGTCAACAAAACGGAAGCCATGCCAAAGCAAGAATACACATAGAGAGAGAGAGAGAGAGACAGGAAAAGTGAGAGAGGGTGGGGGGAGGGGCGAGCGAGCTTGGCTATCAAACTGTAAACTATGGACGACGCCATTGCTGATGTGTGCCGAGCGAATTTTACCGCCCAAAGTGCTGGCAGCGACGCCGCCAGACCAAAGCCCAAAGTGGACACGGCGGTGCATGTGGCAAGTGGCAAGTGGCAAGTGGCAAGTGGCATGTGCTGCATGCCAGCCACAGCCACAGCCACAGCTACAGCTACAGCCCTCTGTTAGCCTAGCCATTGCCTAGCCCGGCGTTTGGGTGCGGGGCGACAGCTTTTTATGCCACTCAGCCGCCTCATTGTTGGTAGTTTTTCTGCTGCTCGCGCTCAAAGCGCTACAATGGCGTGAAATAATATGCAAAATACTTGCCACACACACACACACACATGGGCATTGCATATTAGCCACTCCATAGAAAAAAAAGCAACAGCAGGAAGAAGCAGAAAAGGAAAACGTCGACGGCGGCTGACGAGTGGTGTTGATCGCCGCACGGCTGCTAATTAGGCCACTTAGAGGCAGAGCCGGAGACGCAGCCGTAGTCGCAGTCGCAGTTGCTGCAGTCCGGGCTGTTTTTACAGGAAATCACAAGAACTCAGGCAAGGCAGTCCAAAAAGAAAACAACAACAACAACAACAGCAACAACATATATATAGGTACACATACATAGGGAAAAGAAAAGGGGTTGTTAACATACCGTTCTCACCTCCCCACGTAACTCAGCCCAAAGCCAGGCAACCATTATTGCTCTCTCTGTGTGTGTGTGTGTGTGTTTGCGTGTGAAGGAGGTCAATGCATTGGCTCCGGCACTTGACAGCTACGCTCAAGACCAGCCCAGCACAGCTCAGTCCTAGCCAGCCCTAGGGGTGCGGCTGCTCAAGCAGGGAGGAGCTTTAAGGCTTTAAAGCCAACAACCACACCAAAAATACGCCGCACTCTAGAGATGGAGCAACTGGATAAACAATATAACATATAATAATAAAGAAGAAGAAGAAATTTGAAGTCGAAAAATATTTGAGAAAAGATTAGCTAAGCACTTAGATAAGCTAAGGTATTTCCATGGATCTTATCTTGAGCTTTAAATAGTATAATATTTGACAATAGGTATTCACACAAATCGTTTGATTTCTAGAGCCTAGAAATTACAGTCTATGGCAGAACAACTCAAGAAAGACTTCAAAATACTTTGGCCAAAAGCTTTTCCTATTTAAGGCGAAGGGGTGTGGCATCCAAAAACATCTTCGCATTCATTACATGGAGCTACGCTGTAAACCCTAAATCTGCAGCTCAAACAGTATTCAAGTTATGCTTAAGAAACGAAATGAAATTACGGATAATTATCGATTGTTATCGATAACAAAGAAATGGGTTGAGCTATGCCAAAACGTCGACAGATCTGGCTAGATCAAAACAGCTCATCAAGCTGGCCAAGAACATTATGGAGTCTGCCACGCCCCCTTCGGACTCACTCTCCTACATATACATATTAAGACAAAACCAATATGCCCTAATATATAAGTAAAAGAAATCAATATTAAATTTATGTGCTTGCTGCATATTATTATAATTTATGATTAATTAAATTTGTAATATTAATAATTTTTTAAATTTATAAAATTTAATTTTCTTTTAGGTTTTACATTTATGCATATATAAAATATATTCAATAATAAAAATTTAAAAAACAAAAAATAAAAAATAAAGCTTATTACTTTATTTTTTATTTTATTTTTTTTTTTAATTTAATATATAATATTTAATATTATTATTATTATTTTATATAATTTAAATAATTTTTACTATATTTAATAATTATTTATTTATTTAAAAATTTTATAATAATTTAAAAAATTTTATAAAATTAATTTAAGAAAGTATTTTAAATTTCAAGCACATTCGTTATATATTATATGTAAGCAGAATTAAATATAAATATTCCATGTTAACATTCAACATGTATCCAAATAAACAACAATAAGCGACAGCTGCTGCCAACGACAAGAGCAAACAGTTATTAGCATATCGCAGTTACCTTCATAAGCTCACACACACCCACACACACACACACATGCAGACAGACAGACACATAGACAGATGTAGCTGCCGCCTCAATGAATGAAATTCAAGCACAGGATATGCGGCACTTTTGATCAAGACTGAACGGCTTAGACTCTCTTTAGTAAAACTAAAAAAAAAATAAGAAAGTAAGAAAAAAAAAAGAAAACCAAGTTCAACAACAAAAAGATCTGAGAGACGCGACCGATGAATGAAGCGAGGCGAAACTTTGGTAATTCGAGCCGCCTGAAAGGATATACACTGCAGGATAACTCAAACTGCGGCCAGATAATGCGAGCTCACAGCTCACAGCTCAGAGATTCGCTGCTTAGGCAAATGACTTGTCTTCATTAAGTCCAAAGCGAAGAAGAAGAGCTGGAGTTGAAGAGTTATTCGGAATATTAGCATATGGCCAATTAAGTTCGATAGTCTATAAAGAGCCAAGGATTGGTGACTTCTTACGGCCCAATGGATAGACCATGGATCCCATAGATTCTTTGGTAATGTAGGCTATGGATAGATGTAAAGAGCCCAATGGATGGACCAAGGATCTCATAGATCCTGCTGTAATGTAGGATAGGGATAGATGGACAGAGTCTATGGAAGATGAGAGGATAGGGTGAATGGAGAACCAGGACATACGGACCAAGTGACGGACAAACTGAGTGATGGATAGACGAAAAATCCAAAGGACAGACAAACTAACGATCAAACAGATAAACGATGAAGGGAGAATTGGGTGGACGGAGGGCAAGGGCGAACGGGATGAGGAATGGAATAAGCAGACGGAGAGCAAGCGATCGAAAAAGCGGATGAACGGTCCGAATAGATGAGTGTTCATTAGCCTGATAAACGAAGAGATCGTTAGATGATCGGGGCAGCAGGAGGACGAACGGGAAATCCTATATTAAAATGGGTAGAGAACAAGACGAAATATTAGACAAAATCTTTCTTAAGCGGACGTAATCGGAATTATGATGTAAAATTCATAAAATGAAACTTCAGACTGATAGATCTTACTTCAATTATATTGCTTACTATTTGACAATAAGTTAACAAAAAAACTCTACTTTAATTATTTATAAAAAATCAACTAATTACTATGTAAATAAATGAGACTGAAATGAAGCTGAGAATGTTATCTAAGCTATGGATCAAAACTTGTATTATAACATGGAAGTTTTATAGATTAATAGAAGATTACAACGAGGACGTCATGGATAGAAAGATAAGCCAACAACGCTTCACCTAAAGAAGCAAAAAATTAACAGGAATTCATAGAAACAAAACTTCAATTTCCGGTAGAGTCACAGAAAATTCCATATGTATATAAAAGATACTGAAATAAAGCAGAGATTGTTACACTTCGTATAGATGAAAACTTCTTCCATAACATGCAAGTTTTATAGAATGATACAAGAATACGAAGAGTGCGTCGCCTCACTTAAAGAATAGAGAAGAAGGAGACAAAAGTCAACAGAACTCCAATTCCTGGTAGAGTCACAGTGAATTCCAGCTCTTATAGACAATTTATATAAGCCTACATCAATATTGAGCATATTTCTGCTAAGCAACAGATAGTCGCCTATAGAAGACATGGTCGAGCCCGTTGAGCCCATAATTTTGGTGCTCTAACTTCGATTTGGGCTCGTGATGGATGTGTTCTGTGCGAGGAGCACAAAAACTGTTTACGGGCTGTTGTGAAGCGCGGACAGATGACGTGACCCTCGGGCAATCCGGCATAAATTGGCGACAGTTCGTCGGAAAACGTCAGCACGGTGGTCTCTATGCGAGTATGTCAATTAAGGTCCAACAGCCGCTGATTTATGCAATTGCCCCAAGACGAATCTCTCAAATGTTGATTCCAACTTGGCGGCGATCGGGCATCAGATCGAAGCGCAGTTGCCGGGCTGAGGCAACGAGCTGGCGGGGCTACTTCCTTCCGTTACAGTTGCTCACAAAAAAAAAATATATATAACTAAATAAAAAACCAAAAAATGAACCCAAAAAAAAAATCCAAATTCATATATATTTTTTTTTCTTTTATTTTTTTCGTACAGTGGAGCCCGCTAATTGGCGGACGTCGCGTACGGTGCGTGCCCCAAAACGAAAACTTGATAATAACTTCTTCAACGAGCGCCATGAAGTGAAATTATTCGGGTAAACATGCACGCTAATTACAAAGCCTCAAACGATCCTCACAAAAAAAAAAATCATTGCTATAAAGAGGCAATTGGAGCTCTGAAGCGTAAAGCCGAAGAGTGAATACAGTTATGGAAAATAAATATCTAGATTTTTTGACAATTTTCTCTACAATTTTTTATATTTTTTTCTTTCAAATTCAAAACAATATACAAAAATTTTTAAATTATTTTTAAATAAAATAATTAAAACATTTTTTTCAAATTAATTTATTTTTTTTGTGTTGTGTTTTTTTGTTTCTTCAAATAGTAATTGTGAATAGAACTAATAAAATTAAATTTCTCTTTAACTAAAATAAATTAATTTTTTTTTTATTTTTTTTTTTTTTTTATTGATTTTTTTTCTTATCTTTCACTACTTTTTTTAAATATTCATTAATTTTATCATATGAAAAATTTATTAAAAATAAACTATATTGGTATAAAAATATAATAATTTTAATTGATTAATTTTATTTAATTTTTAAAAACGTTTTTTTATTTTATTTTCCTAAAAGATGAAAAAACGCCTAAGCGAATGGAGATACCAAAAATATGATATTGGTATATTTCAACAATTTGTTTGGTATTTTATATATGTATAATAAATATATGAAATTTTGCTTTAGAAAAATACTATAAATAATAATAAATCGTACAAAAGTTTTGGTATTTTAATTTTTATATACAAAAATCTTAGTTTCCCCATCAAAAAAGTTTTTTGAGTATTTGTAAATCAGGCGCAATATATTTGAGTTTAATCATCTCTTAATATAGTTCTCTATAACATCTATCAATCTAATGCTTCTCTCTGACTTTAGTGTCCCAATGGCCATAATCATAATCATAATCATCATCATCATCGTGCCACTTAACATAATTCCCAACATATTCACGGCAACCCCTGGGCAAGAGTATTGCAAAGCAACAAAAAGCCGAAGAAGAAGAACAAGAAAAAAAAAAGATGATATGATATTTTATGAATCAATTCAGAAGAGCGCCAAGTGGACCACCGTCGCTGTCGCCGTAGCCGTTGCCGTTGCTGTTGCCGTTGCTGTTGCTGTCAGCGTTAGCGTCGCTGCCGGCATCACCGTCGCCGTCGACGTCGAGCACCGGGCACACGAATATCGCCAACGTCGTCGTGCAGTTAGCGAATGAGCCACTTAAAGAGCCACAAATAATAATAACGACTTTAACGACAAGCAGCACAGCAACAAGATCAGACCCACGCCCCTAAAACACACACCAAAAAAATAAAAAACAAAAAAAAAGTATATAAAATCTACCACGCCTCCCCCCGGCCGCCCCCCAGCATCACTTCGGACCCCCGCTGCCCATGGCCAGAGCCACACAGCACGCTGGCGGATTCTGCCCGAAACAAAGTTGAGCTCTTCGCGTCCGCCCGCTTATGACTTGAAGTGAAGTTTTTGATTATGACGAGATCTGGCCCCATAATGATCATCAATGGCATCGTCATGATGAGCAAGCTGGAGCTGAGCAAGTGAGGCCTCGCCTTAACAAGCTCAAACGAACAGGTTTATTATGATATGAGACTCGGTCTCAGCTTCGGCCTGGGCCGGAGCCGGAGCCGGAGCCTGAGCCTGAGCCTGAGCCTTGGCCTTAGACTGCTTACAATGCCTCTCAAACTGTGGGCCATTAAAGTCCATATATCAGCTGCAATTGGATCACAGCTCTTGTAGGCTTATAATTAAACCTCACTAATATCATAATCGCACACCTGCATTGGCAAAGCTGTGCTCGACTGCGCCGATACCCTGTAAGTGATGTGGGATATCTACAGATAGAGCGCGCCAATGGATAGATTCGTGTGTCACATTTGTTGCCACGTTTTTGTCACGTGGCTCTGCTTATAGGCAGTACGCGGACCTGAACCTATTGAAAATGAGATAACAGGGTATGATGGTTTTGTTGAACTGTATGTAACAAACAGAAGGAGGCGTGACAGACCCCACCAAGTATATATGTACTCTTGGTCAGAGCGACGAGCTGAGACGATTTGACCCTGCCCGTCCGTCTGTCCGTATGTAAGAAATCGTCAATCTCAGAAGATATAAGCGCTGGAGACTTGAAATTTGGTTTTAAATGTTCATATATATAGCGCAGATATCGAGTTTATCTCCAAAAATCAATAACTCATCCCGTTATTTTGTTATCGATTAATAGCCCTAGCGAAAATCAGCTAACAAATTATATCTCCTACTATTATCTTTAAGCTAGGGTCTCCAAATTTTGAATATATGTATATTTCAATGCATTTTATACAATTTCATTTTTTACGCCCCCCCCCCCCCCCACCCTTATATCCATCCCTTCGCTTAGATCTAAATGGGATATATCTTTATCACAATAATTCAAATGCATCTATAATATATATAGAGCTCACATAATCCAAATGCTATTATTATATATGAATTGTGTATCATTTCATCGTTGCTTCAAGTCGGAGACTCTTTCATCCCATAAAGTTAACTCTTTAAGCGCGCTTTACATAAATATTTCTCTTCCACTTATCCATAGATATTTAAAGTTTCGCGGCTTTGGCTTTAATCCTTTTGCCACATCTGCGAAAATGATGCGAATTTACCGCTTGATTTGACGCCATTACAGCTGAATATGCAAATTAATATGTGTAATATTTGTTGTGTGTGCGCACGTGTGTGTGCGTGTGTGTGTGCGTGTGTTTATGTTAGCTAGCAACGTGTTGAGGTGTGAGATTGTCGCTGCGATTGCCCGGCGGGCTCTGTCCATTAGGCAGGCGTCGGAGGTGCAAATATTTGTTGACAGCCGCACATCAGCGGCAGGTGTGCAATTCGCTCACAGTTCGTCAACTGCCAATATCGAATTTCGAACTCGGAATCGAAATCGCAATCCAAATCGAAATGAGTCGAAACTCGTAGAGCATAGAGTTGTGTTTGTCTATAAGCTAGCTAGAAATGAGGCAATTCTACGCTTGGGATTAATTCAAAGTCAAAAGAAGCTAGGCTATTCGAAAATTAGTTAAGCCCGAAAGTAGAGTTGCTCGAACTACTTGATTCAAGTGGGCGAATAGACTAGGATAAAACATGAAATCTGAAAAGTAATTCGGAATGCAGTCTCAACTCCAAAATTTTCCCAATGAAGTGAAGGCAAACTTGGCTTGAAAGTGAGTGCGATACAGTATCTACCTTAAGAGCTAAAGTAGAGCTAGAGTACAATTTCTTACCCCGAAAGAGTTGAGGCAGCTTTATCTATCTGCTCCAAGATTTCGCTTTAAGGATCTTGAGCTTTCCTTTTCTTTCCTTTCACACCACAAATTCAGTTACGTACCCCTCCACAAATCTCTCGGAGCATAAAAACCAGCTGAATTCCGTGCTTGGGCTTGGTCACGGTCTCGACTCTGCTGCGATTTGGGTCTCTCTCTCTAACGGCCAATCTCGATAGACCCATCACATCCGCGCGTAATAAAATGCACGCACGCACAGTCGACACCGACTGTCCGATGATTTGGGGAGTGTAGAGGTACTGGGGTAGAGGCGAGAGGGGGGTAGCGCATAGCTGTAGGCCAAAGGTGCTGCATCCGTTCCATCTCTCGTTCGCTTTACTCATCATCTAATCAAAATCAACGATCATTGCGTTGAAAGCCCTTAAAATGGGCAACGCACGCGGCTCGCATGTAGGTCGTATCCCATTCTCCATCTCCTCCATCTGCGCCGTCTCCATCATCTCCGCCGTCTCCTGCTCTGCCAGTTGTCGGTTGCGTGTTTGGTCGTTTGTAACACCTAACGGTTGATTCGTATAATCTTTGATTTCAAACATTATAATTAACATGAGCTGATGCGTGCGCCTCTCGCCAGCGTCCAATTGGGGGCTACATTGATTGGGGCGAGCATTTATATTTGGCAATGTGACTGCAAGATGAAATGTGTGTCAGACGAGGAGATGGGTTCAATATTGAACTGAAATTGTTATCGTTAATCGATATGCGATAGATATGGAAGTTGGTCTAAGTCTTTCGAATGATTTAAGTAGACGCTTTGCTTGGACTGTGAATTGAGTGATTTTTGTGAGTTCAAAAGTTATCGATTAATATCGATAAGTAGGTGGACTATAGCAAAAGTGTGTGAGAGATGTGAAGTCGGAGTAGAGGTATACGCCTTTTAGATAAGAGGCAAATTAATCGAAATTATTATCGATTATTATCGAAAACGTTATCGAACAATGTCGATAGTATTCGATATCGAATCAGCTAATTTCCACCTGTCTTACGTAAAGTAGAAACAGGCTAGAGTAAAAAACTAATGAGGCTTTAAATAGGCTCTCACAAGCTGAATGAGCCAAGGAATAGTCTTCTTAGAATAGAGTGTAATCCATAGAGCTGGCTCAGGGATAGGGAGTATATGCACAACGGTTCAGTTGGACCACCCAAACTTAGAGACAAGACGAAAGGCAAGCTACGAAAATGAAGAAAACGAGAAAAAAAAACAAAACGAAACAACAAAATTGTCAACATTCGCAATTGTTGTTTGACCCATGCGACGAATTTTTTTGCAATGTCCAGTGGCCGGCGGCAGCATGAGGCAACAACAGCAACAACAACAGCAACAGCAACGACTGCAATGTCTATTGAAGCAATACGAAGACGTCGGCTCTATACGAAATGTTGTTGTCGAAACGAGGAGGCGTGGCCGAGGGCGAGGAGGCCAGCGGAGTGGGGCTACGATTGGCCACCCACGCGGCCAACGGGGCGTATGAAAAACAATTTTCGAGCTGGCCTGTGCGATGCGATGCTGCAGCAACAGCAACAGCAACAGCAACAGCAGCAGCAGCAACAACAAAAGCGCGCATTGTTGTTGCTGTCGTTGTTATTCGTTGTTGTTGTTGTTGCTGCTGTTGTTGTTGTCTTTCAACATTTTGACTTGTTGTGATTATGGCGGGCGGCCGTCAGCATCGTCAACGTTGTCGTTCGTTGATTTCATAATCTCTTCCGTTTGCCAGTTGCTGTCGATGGTTGTTGTTGTTGTTGTTGTTGGCTGGCTGTTGCTGTTGCTGTAGATTTGTGGGTGACCGCGCACTCTCTAAAAACGTCAATCACTCAATTAAACTTAATTATAATTGCGAAGCGATGATGGCGGGCGGCCAGTTTGTTGAATAAATTCCAAAAAGACAACAACAACAACAACAACAACAACTACAGCAACAACAACTAAAGTAATAAAAAAGCAACAACAACTATGGCTAAGGGCTTTTGTTGCTGTTGCTGTCGGAGTTGTTGTAGCAATTGTTGTTGTTGTTGTTGCTCGTTGAGATTTTCGAGAAATTCGCAGAAAATTGTAAATGCACGACGCTGAAAGCTGGACAACGATAATGATGATGATGATGATGATGATGATGATGATGATGGCGACGAAGCAGCCGCCACCACCGCCACCACCAGCACCACCAGCACCACTTTGGTGGCTTCAAAATTTTTGCCTGACTTGTCTGTGCTTCGTATTTTGATTGGCCTGGCCTGAGAAACTGAACGAGCTGAGCTGTGCAGAGCAGCCGAGTTTACATGCTGTTGTCGCGTTATGCAAAATGAAACCCCCTCACCTCCCCTCCCCTCCCCTCCCACCATACAGATGCCGGCGCCCACCCAGAAGACAAAGCGAATGGCCACTGGCCACGACGGATCGTGGCGGAGTGAAGCGAACGATTGCAAGTGGGAGGATATCGCTACCCCCCACCCCTACCCCTTCCCCTCTCTCTCTCTCTCTCTGTGTGTGTGTGTCTCTTGGATACTTTCACCTAGACAGCAGCTGAAGCATAACCCTTGCGGCTACGCTTGGAGATCACTTCACACACGCTGACATAAGCTGAGCTGAGACGCTGATGGGGGGACGGTGGGATGGTGGGATGAGAGGACGAGCGAGTCGCTCTACGCACTTGCACAACAATTGTGTTGTGTCTCCACAGTCGCATGGCCAGACAAGACGCTTTTACGACATAATGAACGCAACGTGTGGGCGTCAACTGCCTCGACCACTGGAGCGACACGCACGAAAAAGCAGAGCAGGAGCGAGCGGCTGCCGAGGTAGGGTGTGCGCGACCAGCAGATACCCATCGTAGCGTGCAATCGATGGGAGTGTGGTTGTGAGATCTATAGACGATCTGCTGAAGTCTTCTGGGTATGTTTTGAAAACAAAGATGAGGTAAAGTCGTAGATGTTATGGGTATTTATATGAGAATATACAGGGTTGTCCCTATTCGGCTGACCCATCTGGCAGCCTTATATGTTTTGACAGAGATGCCATATCGCTTATTAAGACATTCCAGTAAGTCACTAAACCCCTTTTGAGTTGAATCGGAGTCACAGATAGGTCAAGGGGAAGGTAATCAAAGATGTTCTCAGCGATAAAATATCCCTTATAGTATATCATAGTAGTCCCTTACAACATAGTAGATTCCTTATAGCAAAATTCCTGTCAAATTTGATTCGTTTAGCTTCAGTAATCTTCAATTTATTGGAATGATCGAGATATATCAGATACATATATCATATCCTTACTTTAGTAGATATCTATAGATACATACATATATAGTATAGCATAATACAGTCGAGGGTCGATAATTCGTACCTTGCTAAGTGGAAAATCGCGATAAATCGAACAAAAATTCGAACCGCTTGAAAGAAATTCGTTCTCAATAATTCTCGATAATTTGAATATCTGTGTAAATCGATAATTCGTCTTCGAATTATCGGGACTCTATTGTATATTGTATAGTATAATTTAACAATAGGCTATATCAATGGCTGGATGGGAGAGCACTAAGTCGACTCAGCTCTCTATACACGTATTACCTACAGATAGTCATGACACCCGGTCTACACTCATCTATCACTGGGTATACCAGGGCAGGCGAACGCGAGGTGTACGCGAGGTGAACAAGGTGGACAACGGACGACCATCGAAGCGCTGCCTTCGACCGTTGTTGTCACATATTTTTACGCTTTTCCGATTTGTGCCAAGAAATTTGCGTTGCGGCTGCGGTCGGACTTGGCCTGTAATTAGGGGGCGGCATTTCTTGTCGGTTGGCCGATTGACAAACTGTTGGCCAATTTGTGGCTGGGTATTTCCAAATTGCAATCTCAATTGCAATTATCAATTGGCCAAGTCACAAAAGGAAGCCACCTGTAAAATAACTATTCATGTCATATGTAATCGTCGTGGGCAGAAAATTTAAGTTTTACGCTGAAGAAGCTGTAACAATTAAAGGGAAATGAGCTGAGATTCAAGTGTAGAGAAAGGGAGGGGGAGAGTGAGAGAGGGTGAGAGAGGAGGAGAGAGGGAGGACGAGAGTTAGAGTTAGAGAGAGAGAGGGATGGCGAGAGAGAAGGAGGGACAGATGGAGTGGGTGACAGAAGGAAAGGGTTATAGAAGAGCAAGAGAGATAAGGAGAGAGAGAGAGAGGAAAAAAGAGAGAAGGATGGAGAGAGGGAAAGAGGCAGAGAGAGAGAGAGAGAGGGAGGGAGGGAGGGGGAGAGAGAGAGAGAGATGGAAGGCAAAATATATTAAAGAGAGAGAGAGAGGGAGGGAGCGAAAGTGAGAAGAAGGTGACAGGATAATGGGTAATGAAAGAGAGTGAAAAAGAGAGAGAGAGATACAGGAGAAAAGAATAAGATAAGGAGAGAGAGGGAGGATGAGGGAGAATGAGGAAGGATGAGAGAGAGAGAGAGAGAGAGAGAGAGACAGAAAGTGAGAAAGATAAGTTAAGATGTTCAAGTATTGTGTCTGCCTTACATTGTACAATAGTTGCTAAATATCAATATACATATATATAATAATCAGGATGAATCAGCATTCACGTTTTACATAAATCTTGAATATTTTCTATATTATTCGAGTTATAGTTCTACAATATTATTCGATACTATTTCTTATTTGAACAAATATTTCTTAAACAAATTTTGTGTAATCATAATCAAAATCTTGATACTTGGGATAAATGTTAATTAAATTGAATTGTGGTTCAAGGTGGGTAGCACAGTTAACAAATTTGTGTCATTGATTGCCTTTAAGAAACAAGCTACAAGAGGCGGATATTTAGTTTTATCATCGGTGGAGTGATTAAAGTTTGAAGCTAACTTCAATTCTGCACTACCAGCATAAAATATTGCCATACAAGCTGATAGGTATGTGGAACTACTATTAGATTATAAATATTATATTATATTGTCTTATACTATATTATATTATATTTTATTATATTATATATATATTATTATATTATATTATATATATGTATATTATTATATTATATTATCTTATACTATATTATATTATAATCAATCTCATACTATATTATATTATCTTATACTATATTATCTTATATTATAAGTATTATTCCTGAACTGTTCAAAAAAGACCATTGCCAGTAATACATAGATAACACAGATGCGTCAGCCACATCTCATCAAATCTAACATCATTATTATAGGGCTCAGCTCAGAAGAAGAGAAGGGAAGAAAGGGCAGAAGAAGAAGAGAGTGTATCATTGCCTAGCTGTTTGCCTTCACGTCAGATTAGATGTCTTCTATATATTGGATCAGCTTCTGTTTTTTTTGTTGTTGTTGTTTGTTTTCCTTACGGATTGGGAAATTCGCACAGCTGTCTCAGGTCAGAAAACTTTTGTTTGTTCTCATGTGTCGCTCTCTACATACATATATGTATATCTATATGTGTGTGTGTAGTATCTTATGGGGGTGTGTGTGTGTGCGTGTGTTTGAGTATTCACTGATAGTTTGAACGCATTTGCCCGCCCGCCCGCACTCGAATCAGTCAAGTAGATTTAATTGCAGCTCTCTATCCCTCAATTTCATTTCATCCGATTCATTCAATTTTCCCAGTTTTTCTAGTTTTCTATTTTCTATTCTCTATTTTGTTGTGTTGTTGTTTTTTTTTTATGATTTCGAATTTTCGCTGTGCGTCTCTTAAATGTTCTCAACTTTCATTGATTTCAATTGTTGCATTGCGGAAAAACTATCGATTGCAGTGCGTCGTGCGATTGCCTTTGTCTCGGGCCTTCTAATGCGGGGGTTGGTCGGTTAACGGGGCCCACGTTAACAATGGCTCAACATCGTTTAGGGCCATTAAGTGCGCCTGTCTGAGCTATTGTTGTTGTTGTTGTTGTAGCTCTACTTTTGCTTCTATAGAATAGAACAACAGCAACAACAACGGGCAACAACAACAACGGGCAACAACAACAACGGTATCAGCTCACGCCCCGCTTAGCCCGCAGCCGCAGCCGCCTTCATTGACTCTTGCTCTCTCTGTTGCTCAACTCATCTACCTGTCTCGCTCTTGCGCATACGGCTCAGCCGCCAGCTTGGTAATCGATCTTTTGTTATCTGCCGGCAGGTGGCGCTGCTGTTGGCACTGCTGCAGCCCGATCGCTCAATTGCTCGCCCCCACACAGACGCACTCTCTCTCCCTCTCTCTCTCTCTCTCTCTCTTTCTGTCTCTTTCTATGCTACTCTCCTCCTCTGCTGTTCCTCTTCAGTTGTTTGGGCACTTTACGCGTAATTGCCGCACATTGTTCTTATTGCTGTTGTTGCAGTTGTTGTTGTTGTTGTTGCTATTGTTGTTGCTGTTGCTGCTGTCGGCTTGGGCCCATTCATCAAAGCCCATCGATTGGCATTGGGTCTGCCATCGACGGCGTCCGCTCCTCTGTCTCTCTTGATAAACAAGACCTATTATTTGTAGGTCATAAATTTTATTGCTCTCAACTGCCGTTGCTGCAATTAAATCTCAATGGGTTTTGCACAGTGTGTGTGCGTGTGTGTGTGTGGGTGGGTGGGGGTAGTGGCGGGTGTGGCTGGCACTCGCAACACTGTCAACCCATCGCAGCCCATCCCTCGGCAAATATTTTGACATTCTGCACAAGCGAAATACCCAATCTAATGAGCCACGTTCGCTGGGCGCGGTCTCTCGCTGCCTCTCGCTGCGATCAGCTGATGCTTATCAACAATTGAGTTTGGCTGCTAACTGGGCTTTTAATGGTCGTGCCCGTTGGCCGCCATTAGCCACAGCCATCGATTTATCTAATAGGCTCCCTCACTCTCCCATCTCTCTGTATGATTGAAGCTGGCCCATTTGCGGTTGATTATCCCAATCAGATAGCGCGTGTGTTAAGCTCGCCTGCGGATAACTCACTCTGTCGTCTAGACCCATTGCCTCAACACTTTTGGCCTGCCAAGAATTGATTTTCTAGCCCTGAGCAGACCACAGCCAAAGGCTGAGATAAGTAGAGCATATTAATAAATTTCAAGTAATACAAGAATAATGTAATTCGAAATCATTTTAAGAGTCTTGGCTACTTGGTTCAAGAGAAGTAGCGTAGATATACTAGTGGTATCTATCATAACATAAGAGTATAAGGAATGGCAATTTATCCTCTATCTATCTGCTCTACTTAGGAACGCTGAGTCCTGAGTTCTACCACTTGGTTCAAGAGAGGTAAAGTAGATATACTAGTGGTATCTATCATATCATAGGAGTATAAGAGATGGCAATCTATCTTCTATCTATACTCTACTTAGGAGCGCTGAGTCCTGAGTTCTACTACTTGATTCAAGAGAGGTAGAGTAGATATACTTGTGATATCTATCATCTATCATAGGAGTATAAGGGATGACAATCTTTCCTCTATCTATCTACTCTACTTAGGAGCGCTGAGTCCTGAGTTCTACCACTTGGTTCCAGAGAGGTAAAGTAGATATACTAGTGGTATCTATCATATCATAGGAGTATAAGAGATGGCAATCTATCTTCTATCTATACTCTACTTAGGAGCGCTGAGTCCTGAGTTCTACTACTTGATTCAAGAGAGGTAGAGTAGATATACTTGTGGTATCTATCATCTATCATAGGAGTATAAGGAATGGCAATCTATTCTCTATCTACTCTACGTAGTAGCGCTGAGTCCTGAGTTCAAGAGAAGTATAGTAAATATCATAGTGATATATATCATCTATCATAGGAGTAAAAGGGTTGGCAATCTATCCTCTATCTATCTACTCTACTCAGGAGCGCTGAGTCCTGAGTTCTCGGGATGACAAATAGATTTGGTATTCCATATACTCTATACCACTCAATAACTATAGAATAATAATTAGGTCTAAGCGCCTTCTACTCCGTAGAGAATATAAACTGAGGCATATAGGCTCATCTCTCTCCTGTAGGCTCTACCTGAACCTTCCATACCTTCTATACCAATTCTCTCTCTTCAGTAGCAACATTAAAACTTAATGCGATCGTGTGACTCTGCATCTGAGCTCTGAGGTTAACTGAACCCAGGCTGGGATAAGGTTTCGAGGCAGACTTCCGACCTCTCTCATAATCTAGATGGTAGTACAATCAAAACTCTTGAAATGCTCTAGCCAAACGATGTCTGCTCAGCTAGTTGGGGCAGCCACACCCAGTCGGCGATGCCCTAATCCGACCTCAAGTGGTGCCATAAAGAGTCAAGCGGATGCATTTTGCGCAGCGGCGCCTTCGTCCGGCGCTTGGCTAAACGGGCTACGTGACGCCATCAGGTGGATGTGGCAGCCAGTGGTTGCAGCAGTGCCACAGACCCGCAGCAATTCACAGCAATCAGCAGCAATCGCTTGGACAAAGTCAACCCTTTGATTAAAAGTCAACTCCTGCGGCTGCGGCTGCTGCTGTTGCTGCTGTTGCTGCTGTTGAGGTCGACTCGCTGTGATTCTATTAGCAATTCCGCTGAAATCGAGTCGCATCTCTAAAACCGTTATGGGCCAGTCAAACAGCGCCATTGAGAGGGGCGACGGCAGTGGTAGTGGCGGTGGTGGCGGTGGTGGAGCTGGTGGTGCTGGTGGTGCTGGTAGTGCGGGACGTTGCGTCGTTGCTGGCATCAAAGGGCAGCGCCACTTGGCAGGCCGTTCCGTGCCGTCAGAGAGTTGCGCGCTTCAGCGAAAACAGTAGCGCCGGCTGCTAACGTCACTTGCGACAAACAACAACAACAACAACGGCAACAACAACACGAGCTACAGCCAAAACAAACAAAATGCAAAAAGAGTTCAAAGCCTAATGCGAAAAATTCGCAGAAATCTGTCATCGCCTTGTCAACGCGGCATCAACGGCAGCAGGAAGCTGCGTCCAGAGTGTGAGAAAGAGCGGGCGTACCAGACAGACAAGCCGACAGAGTGAGAGAGACAGACAGTGAGTGAGAGAGAGAGAGAGAGAGAGAAAGAGGGAGTGAGGTAGAGATAGGGTCGGCACGAGATTCAGTGAGCAGCCCACAAGCCCAGCTCCCTCCCATCAAGCAGCCCAATGCGACCCGCAGCAACAGAGCTACACACACACACACATCACACACACACACAAACACACACACAGCAGAGCAACAAAAAAATATGTTTCCATCAAAAATCAGTGGCACGTCGAGCGATCATATCGAAGCACATCTCGCTGCAAATTTCCTGCCAGCGTCCACAGATAAGGCACCAAGTGTAGGAGTAGCTGGGCTCAATGGAGTCTGCTGGAGTCGTCTGCGACTTCAACTGGCGTCTATCAAAGTGTTTATACGCTTGCCCAAAAAAAAAAGAGACACCAACAACAACAGCAATCGGAACGTGAGCACACAACATCTCCAGCGGATATGTTGACTAGCTGAAGCGGTTTGTCTCTGAGGGCGTTTCTAAGAGATATATTAACTCTATGAACTGGTTGGAGAAGAGAGTGAAAGAGGGAGAATGAAATCTCCCTAAGAGTGTTATATACGGCGTAAGTGAGCTGTCGAGGGATCGATGAGCCAGCTCAGAAAACTCACGCATCTCAATACTCCTAACTCTACTTCTTCCTGCCTTCTGCTTCACTCACCAGATGAACATTATCTATATATTATTTGATAGACTGTTAAAGGTACTAGAAATGGAGAGATGGATGTAACAAATAAGACTAAAAGGAGAGAAAGGAGAGAGGAGAAGAGAAAGAGAAAGAGAAGAGAGAGAGAGGCTAAAACATTCTAGGAGTGAAGATGTGTAGGCATACAGCTGTCTAGAAACACAAGCATTAAGAAATATTCGCATGTAAAAGCAAGTATATTTACTTATATAACTAATATTATACAATATATACAGTAGAATTCGGCTATAAGGACTTCGCTTATTCTGGTTCCTGGGTAAAATTATAAGGTAGAGCGTCTCTCGATGGTTTCTTAGGAGTGGCTAAGCCCAGACTCTACTGTATATAGCTTATGAGTCTAGGGGTCAATATATATTTATAGAAGAGAACTAGAGGAAACAAATCGACAGCTAGGCATCTAAATTCATATATATTGAAAGGGCTTACAAAAGCAGAAAGTGCCTAGAGTAGTTGAATTCATGGTGTGGAAAATAATTAATAAATCCAGTAATCAATATCAATAAAGTATTATACGGTAGAATCCGGTTATAACGACTACACATATACATAGCTTTCATACGGTTATTCTGGTATATTCTGATTCCTAGACTAACTTATATGAGTAAAGTTATATGATTATATCGTAACCAGATTCTCCTGTATATAGCTTATGAGTCTAGGGGTCTGGGAGTTAAGAGAGAATAATAGGGAGGAAACAAATTGGCATCTAGACATCTAAACTCATAGATATGAATGGGCTTACAAGCGAAGAATGAGCCTATTCCTAGAGTAGTTGAAATCATGGCGCAGAAAATATTATATGAAATCTAGTAATGAATCAATGAAGTAATACCGTGTATAAAAATATCAATATACAAAAAATATCAAATATCAATATATAAATCTAGTAATCAATGAAGTAATACCATGTATAAAAATATCAATGTATAAAAGTGATGCAAGATAGAAGAGAACGTGCCAAAAGGAATATTATAGGACTCTATCTATGTAGCTTGAAGTTGAGACTGATTGAATGATTCTAGCCAATATTCGAGTTAGATTAAGGCTCAAGCCTGAGTTATGTAAACTTCTCAATTCCTTAACCCTTTAGTAAAAGGATCATGAACCATCTAGATATTTCTATACGCGTGGATACACCCCCTTCCTAGCAATACCCCATCCAATGCAGAGTATGCGTCAGCTGATGATGTCCCAGAGGCCATCAAATCGAGCATTGTCCGTCTGCTTTTGACATCTTGTCAGAGCGCCAGAATGTTGTTGTTGTTGTTGTTGTTGGCATATCTATTGTCGATGTTGTCGTCAGTTTGTCAGTTTGTCAGTTCGGGGCCTGTTGCATGTCATTTCGGCCGCTGTCCACAGTCGCTCAGCGCTATTAAACATCAAAAGCCGAAATGGCAACTGGGCGCAGAGCATTTAACGCCGCGAATTCCAAACCGAACAAAAGCCAGCAGGTAGCACGAAATTCGACGGGGCCAGCCCTGTGTCGCCCTCCCCCCCTTCCCCTTCCCCATCGCTTTGAGTTGGAAAAGTTTGGCTGAGTCAGCGAATGCTTGAAATTGTTGTCGTTAGATTTTTGTGCACTTAATTGCGGCAATTAGCGTGGGGCGCTTTGTTGTGATGCCACGGTGCAAGTGCAAATGGTGCGGCAAATCTTTGTGCGTGGCCTCTGCTGCTTCGCATTTGTTTCGTCGATTTGGCAGCCAAATGAAAGCGAACACAGAGCCAGGCCCCAAAAAAACAAAAACAAAATAACAAAATATAATGGCGCCACCCTCCCCGCGCGTCTGCGTGGCTCAGACAACTGAATGCATTCACGAATCCATACATCAATTGGTCTCTCATGACTGGGCCAAGACAATTCACGACGGAATTCGAGCAACTGTCGAGACACATGTACAAATATGTGGGATATATAATGAATGTATATATAGACATACATTTATATAGTATACGAATCGGGTGAGTAGAAAGTGCTTGACGAGAAGCCAAGTCTCTTTAGTCTAGGTAGAGCTGGAAAAAAGGTCGAGGTATGGATAGATAGAAGGACAAAGGGATGGAAAGATAGTTGATAGATTATAGTTAGATAGATTAGACTTGGCTAAGGCTTATATTAACTAAGTTGTTCGTTCTGGCAAAGGGAAATACTTCAGTTCTTACTTATGCATGGAGGGAGAAATTGATGAAAAAGAGATAGTTAACTTATATAGATCTCGACTTGGGATAGACTTATACAGAGGTCTAAGGAACTACTTGACTCCTTACTTTTCAAAAGAAGGAGAGAAGAATGAAAAGATAACTAACTTATATATATATTTCGACTTGGGACTGGCTTCTATAGAGGCCCAAGGAACTACTTCATTCCTTAGTTTTTGATAGAAGGAGAAGGGGATAGAAAGATAGCTAATTTATATAGGTTTCGACTTGGGATTGATTTATACTATATATGCCTGAGGAAATACTTTATTCCTTACTTATACATAGAAGGAGGAAGGGTTGGAAAGATAGTTAACTTATATAGATTTCGACTTGGGACTGGCCGATATAGACCTAGGGAGCTATTTCACTCCCTATAGATAAAGAAGATAAAGAAGATAGAATTTGACTTGGGATAGACTTATACAGATGCCTAAGGAACTACTTGACTCCTTAGTTATAGATAGAAGGAGAAAGGGATAGAAAGATAGCTAACTTATATAGATTTCGATTTGGGATTGACTTGTACTATATATGCCTTTATTCCTTACTTATACATGAAAGAAGGAATGGTTGGAAAGACAGTTAACTTATATGAATTTCGACTTGGAACTGGTCTATATTAACTAAGCTATTCAAGACAACATAGAGCTAGAGAACTCCTTCACTACCTACTCATAGAGAGCAGGAGAACTAGATGGAAGGGTAGTTAAAGTATAGTAACTAAGCTAGGCATGCCGATATAGACCTTACTTATCTCCCTGTCGATGTCAAGATCCTTGGTCCACTGAGAGCAAGCCAACTTGGGGACTTCCGCTACGGGGCCATATGTTGCTTTCTGAGTGAATGCTAACGAATCAAAATCAAAATCAAAATCGAAGTTAAATCGAAGAGACGAAAAGTCGAAAGCGCAGCTCGCGTTCACACGAGACGAGAGAACGGGCCAGGGGCAGCAGGCGAGAGGGTGACGGGGCAAGTCAACTGCCAACTGAGGCTGTCAATAAAATTTGCGTCTGGCGCTGATTTGCTCGGCCAAAATGCGAAGCGAGGGTTAGCACTGGGCCAGCCAACAGGAGGCGGGGTACGAGGGGCAACCGGATTTGTACTGAGGCGCGCCCTGTCGTGGCTGATCAAAATCAATGCGATCGAGAATTGCGAATCAATTGCGGGTCGACGGGCCTTTAACCCGGCGCCTGCATTTCGGCCAAAACGATAACAGAAAAGAGATTGCGAGAGAGGTAGAGGCGGAGGTAGAGGCTGAGGTAGAGCAGTCGGCAGTCGGCAGTTGCTCGATGTTAAACAGTCGTCGATCAAAGGCGAAATCCCGGCAGGGCCTATGGACAATGCAAAACGCCGGGAAGAATCGAAATCGGTAGACTAAGAATGAGATGATGAAGAAGAAGCAGAAGCAGAAGAGGCAGCGAATCTCTGAGCAGCGCCGATGAAGACGACGTTTTGCTTTTTTGGCGACACTGACAAGCCGCTTGACAGCCGCTGCCAGAGGATGAGAGAGAAAGAGAGAGAGAGAGAGATAGAGTGAGAGAGAGAGAGAGAGAGGGAAAGGGTATATTCAAATGCAGCCAAAGCTGATCTGCGATTGTTGTTGCTGGTCGCTCGCCTGTGTGCCTGCCCGCCGTCCTGGCTGCCTCACGTTTCTCGCCGTGGCGCTTGCAACTTGATCGATGAATGGGCATTCGGCTGGATCGGGGGTCCAGGCCGGAGCCAGGGACACGCGGCGCCGCTGCCGTTGCGAATTCAAGCGCCGCTTTTGAGTTGGGCTCACACAATGCCCAAGCCAAGCCATGGCAAGCCAAGCCAAGACAAGACAAGCCAAGTCAGGCCGAGCTAACCCAGCCAGGAGCAGTCACTGAATCGATCTGAGACTGTTCCCGTTTCTGTTTTCATCTCATTTTCCTCCACTTCTTGCTCTTATTTCTTTTGTTTTGCACTCGCTGACTGAGGATTGAGCTGAGCACGCAGCAGAAATGCGCTACCTTTCGACTAGAGACCCCACGGCAGGTGGGATATTGTCTAATTAAATATATGAACGGTGCTGGCTGAGCGTGCCGAAGAGAATAAGATTTGGTAGTGGAATTAATAGTATAACTAATATTTATATTGATATTATTGATATATTATGGTAGGGCACATTGCAAGCTATAGATATGGCCTAAGAATTATCTGGAGTTATTCGCTGATTGATTGAATGATGTAATAGGAATGATGTAACCGTTAGCTGAGCAGAGTTTTGATTGATTGACTGTTAAGTATAATTACTCATGCCCAACTATAATGATAATTCCACTGATAGATTAACTTATTGATTGACTGCATGACTGATGGAATGACCGAATAACTGATTGAATGCGTAAAGCTTCCCTCAAAGTGAATGACTTCTTGGTGGAACACTCAATTGATTGATTGGCTAACTAAAATATTGGTTGATTGTTAAGTTATTGATGAATTGGGCTCTGGCTGATTGATTGATTGAGCAACGAACTGATTGATTGACTAATTGGATCAGTAAAAACTAACAAACGAAGCACTGATTGACTGGGCTCATTGACAAATGATTGAACTGTCTGAGTGATTGATGGAATTGCTACGCATTAACTGATTGACTGAATGATTAACTGACTGATTGAATAATTGCTTATAGCTCAACTCACAAACATGTAGATGGATTGATTGACTGACTGACTAGCTTGGTAAGCTGAATGATTGATAAATGATTGACTAAATGGCTGATTGAATGAGTCGATAATATTTATTGACTGACTGACATATACCACATTAAACTTACTATTGATTGACTATGTGATTGAATTGACTGCATGACTGAGTGATTGATTGAAGGAAGCTCTTTACATAAACCCCTAGAAGGCCAGAGCTTAGGCTCCATCTTAAGCCACTCATTTGGGTTGCAAACTCCAGTATTTGGCATTACTTAGAGCACAACTACCAATCCAAATTCTATTAAGTAAGGCAATAAAAGACGCAAAAGCATTTGAGGTGCATCATCAAATATGGATTCAGCCCATTGACGCTGCAATTCGAGCACTCGCTGTGCACGCACCTGTTACCCGGTCCCATTAATAGGGCATTAAAGAGCAGGGGCCATTATAATTTCGATTATTATTATGGGTATATCGTCGTGGACGATGTTAATCAATCGCAAATGCTATCAGCGCCAATGTGTGGCCAATTAGAACCGGGTCTCTCTCTCTCAAATTAGGGCCTATTATGTGAGCGGTGCTGAGTGGAGCGCATTCAAATTTGATGGTTGGCCGAAAACCCTTTTTCAGTTTTTCCATTTTGTTGTTGTTGTTGTTGTTGTTGTTGTTGGTTTTGTTTCTTTTTGGGCCAAAATGAAATGCAGCCAGAGTCATGTCCACTTTGTTTGCCTCCAAATGACAGCTGATTGCTCTCGCTGACTGCCTGTCTCTATCTCTCTCTCTCTCTCTCTCTCTCTCTCTCTCACTCTCTCTCGTCTCGGCTTCGGTTTGGGTTTCGGTTGGTGTTTTTTTTTTTTTTTTTGTTTTTGGTCCGCGCGTTTCTCAGGTTTTGTGTACGCCGGCGCCTTTAATTGGCATTTGAATGATGTGCACACGCTACCCCGCTCTCCCTTCCCCCTCTACCACCGGCTCTCGCCATCTCTGTCGCTCTTTTGCTCGCTTATCAGTGAACGACCAGCGACTGCGCCACGGCGTCTTATCAAACTTGTCGATCGGCTCTGGCTTTGGCTCTGGCTCTGGCTGTGGCTGCGACTGCGGCGACTGCGCCGGCTTATCTGATGCTCGTTTTGGATAAACGCATCATTATTGCTCTTGCCGCAGCAGCGACGCCGGCAGCGACGCCGACAGCGACGCCACACGAAAAAGGGTTAAAAAAAACAAACAGCAGCAGCAGCAGCGGAACTGTCGGTGGTCGCAGCTTGTTGTTGTTGTTGTTGCTGTTGCTGTTGTCATTATCAAAGCGATCTCAATCGCTGCTAATTAATTTCTAGGCTATTTAAGTTAATTTACATACAACACACAAGCAACAACAACAACAACAACAAATGCTCGCAACATGCACCCGCGCTTGCAGCTGCTGCACCCAGCTCCTGCCTCACACCGCCGCCTCCTGCTCAGTCGCCCCGCGATCATTGTCGCCGCTCGGAACGCACGTTGCGTAGGCGTTGGCGTTGGCGTCGACGTCGCCGCTAACTGCGCTTAATTTTCGTTAATTAAAGCAAATGTCTGCCTAAGGCGAAGGGTTGATGGCGCTGGCAGGGGACGGGGACGGGGACGGGAACGGGCGCTGCAGCTGACCAAAGTGGCGGAAAAGCGTTGCAATTGACGTGGGGCAGCAACGGTGGCAACCCCAACTCTAGCTGTGCCACTGACGGCTACGGCTACGGCAACGGCAACGGCGTCACTCATTTGATTTCCGTGTCATTAAACAGGGCGACAGCAAATGCTTGCCACAATGATGAGCAGACGCTGCAACAATGAGCAGAGCCAAGTAGAACTGGAACAACTAGTATAAGTGCCGAAAACAATTAGGTTTTTGGGAACATACATAGAAAAGTTAGAGAAAAAGATAGAGAGAGAGGGAGAGAGAGAGAGAGGGGTTTCGTCTTTTAGTAAGCTCAAGAGGTAACTAATATGATATATAATGAAATTCTGTTGAATTCAAGTTGAATTGAAATAATGAAAATATGATAGAAATGAAAAGATGATATGAAAGAAAAGGAAGGTGTCATAAGTAGTGAAGCCGAAGACTTTGGCAGCCAATGTCTAATGAATTCTACTTATACACAGTCTATAAGTACATATAGACCATGAATTATGGGGAAGTAGTAGTAGTAGAAGTGGTCATAGTAGTAGTAATAGAAGTAGTAGTAAAAGTAGTTGTAGTACTTGTCATAGTAGTAGTAATAGTAGCATGTCATAGTAGTAGTAATTGTAGTACTTGTCATAGTAGTAGTAATAGTAGTAGTAATAGTAGTAGTAATAGTAGTAGTAGTAATAGTAGTATTAATAGTAGTAGTAATAGTAGGAGTAATAGTAGTAGTAATAGTAGTAGTAATTGTAGTAGTTATTGTAATATTAATAGTAGTAGTAATAGTAGGAGTAATAGTAGTAGTAATAGTAGGAGTAATTGTAGTAGTAATTGTAATATTAATAGTAGTAGTAATAGTAGGAGTAATAGTAGTAGTAATTGTAGTTGTTGTACTTGTCATAGTAGTAGTAATAGTAGTAGTAATAGTAGGAGTAGTAGTAGTAGTTATAGTACTTGTCATAGTAGTAGTAATAGAAGCCATAGTAAGAGTAGTAGAACTAGTAGTAGTAATAGTAGTCATAGTAGGAGTAGTTGAAGTAGTAGTAGTAATAGTAGTCATAGCAGGAGTAGTAGAAGTAGTATTAGAAATGGTAGCAGTAGTATATAAGATAGAGTGTGGATTACTGACTATTAATATTTGTATAAGATTCTTCATTAGGTTCTCAATACTACTATATATGAAAATTCTAGATATTTTGTATTCTTAACATTCGCATGAAAGGCTATTTGATTGAGTGCTCCAAGTAACCAAATGATTTTATAGCCTTCAATAAAATACTAGATTTTGTAAATTTAAGTAAACTCCAACATAATGATGCATTGGATAGAAATAGTTTGGTAGATGGCACTAATATAGAACTAGAATGGTAATGAGATAGATAGTAGAGAAAATCATAGATATAGGGTCTTGTGCCTTAGTGAATCAAAGTTGCAATAGTTTAAAATAAATGTGTTCAAAATAATAGAAGAATAAATATATCGTCTAATCATAGTGAGAATCAATTATACATACATACATATGTGGCTCACCCAAACACTCAAAAATACGCCCATCCCAAAAGTAAAAGTTATGTAAATGGAAGCAGACTCACATGATACGGAACTCTGTGGTGCTCAGCTCAAGGAAATATACTTGCAGGACATTTAATTCTGTGATAATTCCAGGATAACTCAAGATAAGGCAATTCATTCGACGATATCAAACGATTAATCAATTGATTATATTTCGCAGATTCCTTGGCGAAAATACATGCATGTGGCAAATTGGGCAAATGAGTGGAGAGTGGAGAGTGGAGAGCGGCGAGTGGAGAGTGGAGAGTGGCGAGGGGCGAGCCAAGCGAATCACATTCAGTCAAAATGTTATTCATTTCGCTCACATTCGCATTCACTTTTCCGAGACGTTTGCGATAAAAACTTAATAAATAAATTGACTTTATGGCTGTGGCGCGACGTGGAGATACATTGAGATGCGCAGATACGCGGCTCACATATGAGAGAGAGCTTACAATGACGCCCAGTGTGTGCGTGTGTGTGTGTCCTGTCGTCCTGTCGCCCTTTGTGTTTGCCACAAATAAAACCATAAATAAAACGCAAACGTCGGCCCAGGCGCAAAATGTATTCATGAGTAATTGTCACGCGGGTGGTTGAGTGGGTGGAGTGGGTGGCTGGGTGGTTGACTGGCTGGCTGGCTGATGCTGTCAATTCAAGTGTTTTGCGCCCGAGCGAGTGCGGAGGGTGTTTGGGTCAAAGCGAGCGAACGATGAAACGGACGGAAGCTATCGGCTGAAGCGGAAGCAACGGCTGCAGTTGGCGTTGCGCCACGTGATCGGAAGGAAGCGCAACTTGCGAATTGATACATCCGATGCAGACACACAAACACATACAACACACACACACCCGCACACACAGCATCTATTTAGAGCCATCCAGTTGTCCTTTTTCGGTCTTGATGTACATCAAATTGTCAGCTAATGCCTCGCACGTCTGCCGCTGACTTTTCACTTTTCACTTTTCACATTTCACTATTCACTTCCGCGACTTTTGGCGAACAGCAATTCCCGCCATGGCCAAGCCCCGACTCCTGCTAAGCTGGCAATTGTCATGGCTGGGAGAGTTGCTACAGTTTGAGAGTCATTGAAACTGAACTTTAATTGCATTTGATCGCTAGCTGTGAGTCGCTGCACAGTTTGATTACTTCACTACAGTTTGACAGTCGCTGAGTGAACTTATTAGCTTCGCTGCAATTTGCTAAATACTGAGCAGAGATTTGTTAGCAACTGCAACAGTTTGACAGCCATTGTGGATTAGTATTTAAAGTTATGCAGGGGCTCTTTCGATTATAGTTTGACAGTCACAGCACAGTTTGACACACTGCGGCGTAATAACTATTTGACAATCATTGTATAGCTATTTAAATTGTAGTCTCATTAACATCTGATAAAAGCAGTTTGAGAGTCACTGAAATCCAATTGAAGTGAAACAGTTTGACAGTCATTGCATAATTTGAACTGCTAATTGCGTAACTCAATAGGTACAGTTTAACAGTCACTGCTAAGTTCAATTCTAATTGCATTAACTTCTAACATTCCAGGTTTAAGATCCACTGAGTTACAGTTTGATTTTCACTTCAGTTGCTCTGCTGCTCGCAACGTTTCCCACCTCCAATTGTTCGCTACTCAGCTACAGTTTGATTGTCACTGCACAGTTTGATTGCCCATAAAGGGCATATGGACTGGAGTAGGCTGGGATTTGATAGTTCCTTCGTTCCGTTGCAAATAATCGAACATTCATATCACTGAGCAGTTTGACAGTCATTGTGGTACTCTGCTTGCAGTTGGACAGTCACTGCTCACTTTCTATTAGTGACTCAAAAGACACTGTTTGACAGCGACTATAGTAATTGCATCTAAATATAAACAGTTTGACAGTCATTGCAGTGTAGTTGTACTAGAAATCGATTTATGGGCACTGCACTGTTTGACATGCACTTGAAAATTGAACTGCAGCTGCTTTAGGTATGCAAAGCTCCCCTACATACCACCGCCCCCCCCCCAAATATTAGCTGCATAAACGCAGTTTGACAGCCACTGAGGTACAGTTGCGATGCAAGTGAAATTGGCGCCGCTGCACACACACACACACACACTCACACCATTCATTGTTGCACAGCCCCCAAAAGTAGCCGTTGTTGTTGTTGTTGTTGCAGCGCTTGCAACTTCTGCCTTTTTTTTAGCCGTTTTTTTTTTCTGGCTTGGCAAAAAATGTTTGACTGGCGCCACTTGAATAACTTGACGACGGCGACGACGGCGACGCCGCTGCCCCGATACTCTGGACAGTGGACGCTGTCTCAAAATAAAGACGATCCAATCCCGAAACAAAAAAAACAAATGAAAACAAAACAAAAACAAAATGAGAAAATAAAGTAAAAATAAAGAATCGAACGAGTGCACACTTAAATGCAAAAGGACATGAAAAGAACACGACTTAAGGATTGCCTCAGCTTTTCTTTGCATTTTATTTATATATATATATACATATATAGTTTTTTTACTTTTGCTGTTGTTGTTGTTGTTGTTGCTGTTGTTGGCTCTGCTTGTGCCTGGGCTGCCAACGCGCTTTTGTTTTAAGAGCTGGGGTTTTGTTAGCGGCTGTTGTTGTGGGGCATTGAAGGCGGCCGCAGCAGCCGCCGCTGTCGTTTGATCAGAAGCCGCCGCCGTCGCCGTCGCTGTCGCTGTCGCCGTCGCCGATGCCGATGCCGACGTCTCCAGCAAAAATATGCGCCCGTGCCTTGGCTCTCGCTCGCTCACTCCCATCTCCCTTTCTCTCTCTCTCTCTCTCTCTATCGTACTCTCATTCTGTCTCTCTCTCTCTCACTCTGCTGTGTCGCTGCTGTTGTCCCTGTCCGTATTCGTGTCCATTGGCTTGCATGTCCGCATGGGGCAGCGGCGGCTACTTGAGGCGCCACCAGCCAACAACAACAACAACGTTTTCGCTTGGTTTTCAGCTTTTGCTTTCGGGATTTTTGGACTGGCGCTAAGGCCAATTGGCGTCAGCCTTCATACCTTTAAGCTGTGTGCGTATGTGTGTGTGTGTGTGTTGTGGCAGCAACAACAGTAAATCAAACAGCCGCCAGCCTCAGCTTCAGCTTCAGCTTCAGCTTCAGCTCTGGCCGCAGCAAAAACCTATTCGGTGATCTTCAACCGGCGGCATTTTTCTTGTTTTCATTTTGCCAATTTATTAAATTTATTATTAATATATATACACACATTTTTTTTTCTTATTCTCTTCTTTGCTTTTGTTAACATGCCACAGATTATTATTATTATGTTTTATGAGCCTCCTGCGAAGGTGCCTGCATGTGTGTGTGGGTGTGTGTGTGTGGCCCCCTCTGTGTGGGTGGTAAGCCCTGAGAAGCTGTAAGCACTTAACTTCTCTTAAATCATATTTAAAGAGAGAAAAGAATACAGCATACAGCATACAGCATACAGCATACAGCATACAGCATACAGCATACAGCATACAGCATACAGCATACAGCATACAGCATACAGCATACAGCATACAGCATACAGCATACAGCATACAGCATACAGCATACAGCATACAGCATACAGCATACAGCATACAGCATACAGCATACAGCATACAGCATACAGCATACAGCATACAGCATACAGCATACAGCATACAGCATACAGCTGTAGTATGTTGTATGTTAAATGAACATATGCCCCACATAAGTAAACTTTATATGTATTTTAGGCTAATACTTTATTTGAATAAAATACAGAGAGCATTCGCTCAATGACAACCAAACCTATCGGTTCGTTTTATTCTTTTATGATCACACAGCATACAGCATACAGCATACAGCATACAGCATACAGCATACAGCATACAGCATACAGCATACAGCATACAGCATACAGCATACAGCATACAGCATATAGCATACAGCATACAGCATACACAACATACAGCACTGAGCATAGCTTAAACTGGTGTGCTCATAGCTAGATCTAGCCTGAAATAGGCTAAAAACGAGCGTACACGGATTTCTAATGCACTAATTCAAAGTACTTTTAGTAAAAAATTAGTTGCTTAATCTGAAACTCTTTTCAGGCGCGCGCCTCGAGTGTGAGTGCTGCAGTTTGTGGGGCAGCAGGAGCAGCAGGAGCAGCAGCGGCAATTAACTGCCTTGGCGTTACACGGCACAGCTCCTTCGGTTGACTAAGCACCGGCAAGCGACATTAAGGGAGCGCCAGAGACAGCGCATAAACCAGGTCAAGAGCTGCTGCGAGCCAGGCCGTAGTGGCTGGCTGGGTGGGGGTGGCAGCCGCCCTTTTGGCAAGTGTGCCCATTAGGCAATGACAAAAACAAAAGCCAAGAAAACATCAAGTGCCAACAGCAACAACAACAACAACAACAACAGCAATGACAAACAGCCGTGACATGGCTAAAAAGTTTGACAAGCGCTGTCCAACTGGCAACGCCCACATGGCTGCAGGATGACAATGCCTTCGGAACTAAAGCTCAAAGCAGGATAAGTGAGCCAGAGAGAGAGAGAGAGAGAGAGAGAGAGGAAGCGCTGAGCCTGCGCAACGTGTTTACATTCAATTAGAAGTTTTAAAGCCTTTGGCTTGTTTACCAGCTGCAGCTGCTCCAGTTTCAGCCGCTTGGCCGTGTGGGTGGGCCTCTGCCTCTGCCTCTGCCTCTGGCTTTGGCCAAGTGCAATGAACCTCACCTCACTTTGCCGCTCCGCGCCTCACCTCAACGCGCCTCGTCTCCGCACCGGCCAACCAATTGAGATATTAGCCGTGTGGCCAGTCAGCCCCAACAATTTGGCCAACACTCATTCATTAACCGGCTGGCCATTTGCTGCCTCGTCTGCAATTGCATTCAATTTAGTTAGAAGCACTCGCAGCAGCAGTAACCGCAGCAGCGGCAGCGGCAGCCGCAGCCGCAGCACAGATGATCTTCCTCTGTGGCTCCAGCCACAAGATCTCTTCCTGCGTCTCCTGCGGGCCAGGCCGTCGCCGTCGCGACTGTTGCTGATGAGATCTGCGTAAGTGCCTCCTCGCTGGTTGGCTGGCTGGCTGGCTGGCTAACTGGCCAGGGCTCAAAGTAAAACGTCCGAGACACGAACCACGCCAAAATCGATATGACTCGATTAACGTGGTTGGACGACCATCATCGAAGTCGCTGCCTCTGCGTCCCCAACTTCGCCTGCGTCTCGCCCTCAGCTCTGTTTGTTTCTTCGTCGGTGGTGCTAGTGATGGCCTGTTGCTGGCTCAAAGCTGTTCTCGTTGGTGGCGCTACGTTCCATGCGAGGGCAGCTCCAGCTGTTGAGCATAGATAGATAGTCATCTATCTAGATGGATAAGTATAGGCTTATACATAAATTATAGCCAGACAGGTAGAAAGACAGATAGATAGATATGAATACATAGATACATAGATATGGATACATAGATACATAGATATGGATACATAGATACATAGATATGGATATATATGGACATGGATACATAGATATGGATACAAAGATATGGATACATAGATATGGATACATATGGATTTGGATATGGATACATAGATATTTATACAACAGATATATAGATATGAATACATAGATACACAGATAAGGATAAATAGATATGGATGAATACATATGGATACATAGATATGGATACATATAGATATGGATATATATGGATATTGATACATATGGATATGGATACATAGATATATATATATATATATATATATATATATATATATATATATATATATATATGGATATGGATTTATATGGATATGAATGCATAGATATGGATACATATGGATATGGATACATAGATATGGATACATAGATGTGGATACATAGATGTGGATACATATGGGTATGGATACATAGATGTGGATACATATGGGTATAGATACATAGATAAGTATACATAGGTATGGATACATAGATATGAATACATTGGATATGAATACATATAGATATGGATACATAGATATGGATACATATGGATACGGATACATATGGATATGGATAAGTTGAGATCAGTTGAATAAGTTTCATAGCACCCCTCGCTGTTCGCTGTGGCACAGGCAAGCTCTGTGTGGCTTGTTTAGGCCGTGTCCGTGCGGCTCTGGCTGTGGCTCTGGCTGTGGATGTGGCGCTGTGTGGCAGCTACTTCTACTTCGCGTGGTCGCGTTCATCATTTTGGTGTCTTGTTTTGTGGGTTTTCATTGCTTTTTGTTGCTGCACTTAAATAGCTGGGCGGAACTTGATGAGATGATGGGCAATTATCTGCGGGAGGTCCACACACAGAGAGCTCGTAGTAAAAAGCCAGCAACAACAACAGCAACAGCAACAACAACGGCAACGAAATATGTCTTACAACATTTGGCTGACTGGCAATGCGATTTTGTGGTCGCTGCGTTGCGCATGCGCGCCAGCTTCAGCGCCATCGCCATCAACGCCTCACACACACACACTGAATGAGAGAGGGAGAGAGAGAGAGAGACAGACGCGGGGACAGACAATGGGTGCACAGCGCACTGCAGTGCGAAAGAAACGAAAGCAAAACCAAACGAAACGAGACGAGACGGAAGGCTTATAGACTGCAGCTTGCAGCAGGCATCAGGCAGGAGGCGGCTGGCAGGAGGCGGCTGGCAGGAGGCGGCTGGCGGCTGGCAGCAGCGTCAGCCAATCATTGCCTCAAGGCCAATTTGGGGAATGGGAATGGGCATGCGTAGCAAAATATTTTGCGAACACGACGCCGATCACGACCAGAGAGAAGCTGGGAGCTGGGAGCTGCGAGCTGGGGAGCTGGAGTTGGCGCTGCAGTTGGAGCTGGCCATCGTGTGGCGTCGGTGGCGGCTCTGGCGGCGGCTAACCAAACACGATGAGGCGTTGTTGGCGTCATGAAACTACAAGCAGCCCACGGTGCAATTGACGCTGAGCTCTGTTGTCTTTTTTTTCATCGTTTTCAGCCTCTCTGTTTCGCTACTCTTGATGGGCGAGGGGGGGCACTGGCCAGCGAGTGAGAGATGGCGACGCCAGGGCGATGACAGACGACGCTCAAAGCCGGACTGGGACACGCTGGCATTCGATAATTGCTTTAGAAAGTATGCGGCTCTCCAGCCGATTGGTTGGCCATTTAAAAATGTGAATGCGACTGCGAATGAGTGCTGAATACGAGCTGAATATGTAGTTGCCGCTGCCGCTACTCCAGCCGCCACTCCAGCTACTCCTGCTGCCGCCACTCCTGCTACTCCTGCTGCTGCTGCTGCTGCTGCTGCTGCTGTTGCAGTTGCAGTTGCAATTAATTACTTTTGAGAGTCCGTCTGCCACAGCGTCGCGAAGCTGTGAGAAATGTTTTCATTTTGCAGCGTCTGCTAATTGGATGTCTTTGGCCCACTCCAAAGCGGACTGAAGCCAACTTGCTTATCGAGCGAACAACTTTTGCTTAGCAATTCATAAACTCAAAATACGTAATGAAAAAGAAGACCCGAACACAACGGGACAAACTTTATGCGAACAGTGATTAATGCTGGCAACTTTAACTATCAAATATTCCATGTAAATGAAACGGATTAGAAACGAAATGGGGCTGGAGAAGCCATACGAAATGCTAGACTAGATCAGCGATGGGAAAGTAAAGCAAAGTCTCATAGAGCCAACCTGCCAAGAGGTAGGTGAAGCTCATCGCAGATGCCATCCAGAGTGAGAGCTAAGGCAGGGGAAGCTAGAGCTAGAGCAAGAGCCAGAGATAGAGTTAGAGTTAGAGATAGAAGTAAAGATAGACCTAGAGCTAGAGCTAGAGTTAGGAATAGAAGTAAAGATAGACCTAGAGCTAGGCTAGAGCCAGATATCGAGCTAGAGTTAGAGATAGAAGTACAGCTAGAGCTAGAGCTAGAGCTAGAGTTAGAAGTAAAGATAGACCTAGAGCTAGAGCTAGAGCTAGAGCTAGAGTTAGAAGTAAAGATAGACCTAGAGCTAGAGCTAGAGCTAGAGTTGAAGTTAAAGATATCAATACACCTAGAGCTAGAACTAGAGCAACAGCTAGAGCCAGAAATAGCTACAATTAAAGTTGGAGCCAGAGCTAGACCTAGATGTAGAGCTACAGCTAGAGCTAAAGCTAAGGCTAGAGCTAGAACTAGACCAACAGCTAAGGCCAGCGATAGAGTTAGAGCTAGAGCTAGAGTTAGAGCTGGAGTTAGAGTTAGAGCTAGAGGTAGAGCTGGAGCTATAGATAGAAACAGAGCAAGAGCTAGAACTAAAGCTAGAGCTAGAGCAAAAACTAAAACTAGATCTAGAGTTACAGCCAGAGTTAGAGCTCTAGCTCTAAGAGCTAAAGCTAAAATTACAGTCAGACTCAGATCTAGGTCCAGAGCTACAGCTAAACCATTAGCCACAGCCATCCTTGAGTCGATAAAGAGGATAAAGAGGAACCCAAGCCGAGGCCAGACCTAGATCCAAATAGAGCAAGAGTTAGAACCAAAACACAGATCTTAAAACTAACGTAAATATCACAGCCAAGCCCAGAGCTAAAGCTAATGCTAGAGCAACAGCCAGAACTGAAACTGGGGTTGGGCTAGACTTTGAGCTAGAACTCAAGCTACAACCAAGGCTCAGGGCCAAGAGGACTTGGCTATAGATAAAATGCCAAAACAAGATTAAAAACTGTTTAATCAACGGAAAATCCAATATATATATTAAATCTTTGAAAAAGAATTAAGTTCTGATTCTGATCTATTCATTGGGAGACTAGAATATATAGAAAACTGTGCACAAGAAATCTATATATAAAGTTGAGATAAAAAGCTAGAGGCCCGATTACCGCTGATCTGCTTTACAGATCAATCCACGAGGAGAGAGAGAGAGAGAGAGAGAGAGAGAGAGAGAGAGAGAGAGCTTGTATGAAATATAAGATAAACGTTCAATATCGACTTTTGTTCATTCGATTACCTCAGTAGGTCAGTCGATCAGTGTTTTTAAGCTGTTCCATCGATAGCAACTCGTATACATATACACATATATAACAAATCATATAATGCATCTATTATATCTTCGATCTATAATCAACTGAAAGCGAGTGGTTTGGCTGAAGAGTTATTTGCTTTTGTTTTGACACTTGGCCTGCAGCCGTGTCCTGGCTCTGGCTCTGGCTCTGGTACTTCGTTATCCTTATCGAGGACGGCATCTGTGCGCAGAGCTCTTCAGCTCAATTAGTGCACGCTTAACAAACAAATCAAGGAACAGGCCAGGCAAACTACTCGTGAATGCGAATGCGAGGCAACAAAAGCCAGTCACAGCCCTTCAGGATGTCAGCCCAAAGAGAGCGAGAGAGAGAGAGAGAGAGCGTGAAAGAGAGCGCAGAGGAACAAGTCTTCGGTCTTGGCAGCCGGAAGCAGTCGGCTCTATATGATGACGCTGCCAGCGATGCAGACATCCTAGACAGAGTCCTGCCGGTGGCTCAATGCATCCGACTCTCCACTTGGCTCGGCCCGACTCGGTTCGGGCGCGGCATTTCGGTTTCGGCTTTCGGTTTTCAGTTTTTGGTTTCGGTTTCGGTTTCGGCTTTGCCATCCATCCATCTATCCATCCATCCATCCATCCAGTTGAGCTAGCTCAAGTGTGTGATTGCCATCAACAGCTTGATTTGAATTTTTCCGCAAAACAATGGCAGTGCTCGCATTTTCCTTTGCTTTCCAGTTGCCGTTGTGCCGGCGCAGTTTCTTTTTGCAGCGATGCGCATAAGCCGCATAGTTCGCCAGCAGCGCGGAAAAATCAGTAGGAAATGTTTCGAGGGCAGGCCGAAAGGTGTACAAAAGGATGCGCAGGATAAGCATGAGCCGGGATAATTACCTCTGTGCAATTATGCGATTAGTTTATAGGCCAATAGCTCACAAAGCCATCTCGACTCTCTTGTTGATAACATAATTGATGCGCTTAGCAAGAAGCAAGAGCCCAACGGAATGCGAAAGGAAAAACAAGTCGGCCTCTGCCGTTCGACTGCATAATACGCATATCGTACACATTCCTGGTCCATGGCTAAATTTATGCCAAAATTGATCTTTTCCGATTCAGCTTGGTGAAATAATAGAAAAGATCAACAATGATCTTAACTGAGAAACAGCCGAGATTGCCTAGATTCTAGCCCCGAGACCATCGAAAATAATATGATATACATACATACTCAATACTTGATATTTTTGTTGTACAGCCAAGCCTCGTTAATTTGTATCCCGCTAACTCGAAAATCGAAAAAAATTCTATCCCCCTGAACAAAATCCGTTCTCGATGAATTTTAAATCCAAAAAAAAGAAAAGTGATCCCTTTGCCATTTCGAATTATCGGCACTCGACTGTATATATTTTAATCAGGATTGCTATCATATGACTTTGCTTAGTGCCAAATCTCTGATTAAATAATAGCCATTAGGTATACTCAACTGCTATAGCCAAAGCACTATGGTCAAAAATCCCGATTTCTGGCATAAAGTTCAGCTTTTTCATGCTAGAGTCTTCAAATTTCACACAAATAGTTCTTAAATTATTATGCAATGTCGAATTTTTTTGTTGATAACCCTCCCCCAGTACCAAAAAAAAAAAAAAGAAATTATAATTTTGGAAACATTTAGACTATATGCGAGAAAATCCGACTTTTTGGCTTGAAAACTTTAGATACAACGACAAGCTAGACTAGCTAGAATCTAGCTAGACTCTACAGCTACAGCTATGCAAAAAAACAGACAGACAAACGGATAGACAAAATATTCCTCAATAATCAATACAGTCTCATTGCATATATCTTTCACTCTGTATAACACCAGAAATATTGATGCGGCCATCGTCAGTCACGCCTGCTGCACTGATTTAATCAAAAACTCCAACCACACACACACATACATATACATAACTATTTTCACATAGACCTACGCATGCATACATGCATACATATATAATTCATAAATCTAGCCAAAAATTGTTGCACTCCGTTAATAATTGGCAATTGGAGGCAGGCGTGACTAACACTCGCATTGCAGCCCATCATCAATAAAATGCAATCAAAACTGGCTTAAATGGTGTCTGTCTGTCTGCCCAGCCAGTCTATGGCTGTGTGTGTGCGCCACCTGCACCACTTTGGCGGGTGAGGGGCAGCGGCTACGCAGTGATATATTTTGCACGCTCATAAAATAAATGTCAAGCATAAACCGTGACTAAAACGAGAGACAAACAAATTACTAAATAAACGCCGAGCAACCAAATCAAATGTGAAATAGAGAGAGAGTGAGAGAGAGAGGCAGAGAGATAGAGAGAAAGACATGGATAGATAGTTAGATAACGTATATGTATAGCTGGGCGGCTGACTGGAAGTGGAGGAGTGGAAATTGCGCAGAGAACGGAGCCAAAAATACAGACGGAAATACAGAAATGTCATATGAGCAAAATGTTAAGAACAGATGAAATTGTCGAAAAGACGGTTGAACGGACAGAGGCGGAGTTAAAGGGGGAGTCTTGAGATGCTAGAGCCCATGTGTGACTGTGTGATAGTATGATTGAAGGAATGATTGGCTAAGAGATTGATAATAGAGTGATTGACTATGAGTAATCAATCTTACTGTTGGACTGATTGAAAGACTAAGCAATAACTGATTGACAGAATAATTGTGTGATTGATTGAGTCATTAACTAGCTAACTGATTGACTGAATGATTGGTCTAGTGATTCACTGAATGCTTGACTGACTGATTAATTGATTGATTGATTGACTATGCCTATGACTGTATGAGCACAAGATTGCCGAATTGATTGACTGACCCAACTCACTAATTGTGTGAATGATTGAGAGTCTTATTGACTGATTGATTGATGAAGAGCTTAATGAAATGAATGAATAGCTGATTGAATGGTTAGTTAGTCAGCTATCTAATGACTTAATTAATCAATCAATCAGACAATTATGCCGTCAAAGAATCACTGAATGATTGACTGATTGATTAATTGATTGATTGATTGACTATGCCTATGACTGTATGACTATAAGATTGGCTAATTAATTGACTGATTCATTGACTCACTGTTTCTGCGATCGACTGAGAGACTTATTGATTGAATGATTGATTAATGATTTCAATGAATAGCTGATTGCATGATTGAACGACTGAGTAAACTGTAAACTGATTGCTTCACTGATTCCCTGATTGATATAATGTCCAATTGATAAGCTGAATGATGAACGAGCTGATTGACTCACTGACTTTCAATCACTGATTCCCTGATTGATATAATTTACATTTGCTTAGCTGAATGATGATTGACTCACTGACTTTCAATTTGTAAGGGATTGTCTGCTAAGCTGATTGATTTGCTTGACTGACTGACTAAATAACTGTGTGACTCTTAGACTGTGACTATTTATCAGTTAGCTACACAAATCTATTCATATATCTGTCTGTCTCTTCAACGAGCTTACAAGATTCACTGACCAAGTGATGCTGCTAGCCAACGGACTGATTGACTAAACCAACTCCCTGACCGATTGACTAACAGCCACACCCACTGCCGTATCTACTGACCGATTTGCCGAAGGATTGACGATCAACCAAGGGCTTACACCAAGAAGAGTCTGCTACAGTTCTTAGCTCTCAGCTTGCGTCGCTTCAGCTTCAACTGAACTATTAAAAATGCGATTTCTATTATTTAGCACCCCTCTGCTAAGTAAATGCCAGCGACGCCCCTGTTTGCATTGCTGCTGACGTCCGAGTGACCAGGCAAGTGGCTGCGTGTCTCTCGCGAAGTCGGCGTCGCATAGACACCACCGAGGCGCACGCCACCCTAAGCCGCCAGAGTCACTCACCCACACAGAGTCATCATCATGTAGTACATCTCTCTTTCAATGACTCCTGCTGCTGCCCTGGCCCGCGTGCCACCCACACCCACATCCGCCACCGCATACAAAATGTAAATATTTAATTTTGAAACAGTGTAACTAAAGGGATTTGAAACGCGCGTGGACAGTGAACCCCATCTCCTGCTGCTGCTGCTGCTGCTCCAGTTCCTGCCACTGCTGTCCGGTGTGGAGAATGGTATGGGGTTAGTCGAGCTTGCAGCCTGAAATCAACGGAACCCGCAGCATTCGTTACGGTCCATCGTCTTATGGACCAGCCACCCGCGCGTCTCCTTGTTGCGCCTTGTGACATGTGAAAAGTTTCCTTCGGCTTTCTTTCCGCCTTCCACTTTCCACTTTCCACTTGCCTTTTCTTTTCCTCTTTTTATTTTGTTTGACTTTTTTTCCTGCGTGTGTCCCGGCTACAATTTTTGGCTACTTTACAACATTTTGCATGCTGTCCTTGGAAAGGGGGGGAGTCGGCAAGTCCAAGTCCGCAACTCCCCGCACCCATTCGGTCCAGTCCCGTCAGCTCACATAACAAATGACATGGCATTCGTGTGTGTGTGTGTGTGTGTGTGTCCTGCTCCTTTTTTTATGGCAAAATAATATCGAGATAAGCGACGCATTACGCAGCGCAGAGAGGACAAGTTCATTCGGCTGCGGGTCCCCGGGGCGTACTTTGCGCCTTAGGTGGGCCGCACTGCGGGCGTGTGTGAGCGAGCCGGGTGGGTGGAGAGGGTCGGGCTGCATGGGTCTTTGGCATCCATCTAAGGCTCTGCTTAAAATTTGCCAACTTTTTAATCGATTGATGAGCTGGCAGCTGTAGTTTTTATGCGGGATTAAAGCCGCAACACAAACGATCCCTCCTCCTCCTCCGCCTCCTGCGCCTCCTCCTCCCACAGTGTCCTACCCCCGAGCTGGACAAGTTCTTGCTTGCCCACGCTCTCCCTTTCCCGTCGCACTGACCGTCCGAGCAAATTTCCCGGATAAGATCAAATTGGAAATTGGCTTCGGCATTTGATTTTCAGATATTTGTTTTAGGATTTCCTCTTTAGGCATTGAATTGAATACTTGATGCCGCGCAGCTCTGTCCCTTTGATTTCTAATGGAAGTAGGTGGGCTTTACGTAAAACCTAGTTGCACAAGTTGGGCTAAGAGTGGCATTTGAGCAAAGGTAAATTATAGATTTGAAATAGGGAGCTAAGCTTGAGTGCGTCGTTATCAGTATTGCTCTAATATTCTTGTGCTCTACTGCTATTACCATATGTATTGTAAGTCCCAAACTTATCCTGATCATCTTCTGATTTGATATTCAGTCAACTCATCAAGTCTATATCTTAAGTTATTGCTAGTAACTCATCTGTCAGTTATTAAATATAATTAATTGAAGAGATAACAGTTGGGTAGACCAAATCGCATGAGTGGGTGGCTAAGCAACTGATTTATTATCTAAGGGATTAACTAACGAATGCATTGACTGAGTGATTGACTAGCTAACAGAATGACTGGTAGATTGCTAAGTCAGCGATTGACTGATTAAATACATTATTGACTGACGAATTGACTTACTGAATGACTGACTGATTGACTACTTTATTGACTGACTGATTGATTAACTCATTATTGACTGACTAACTACTTTATTGACTGACTGATTGATTGACTGACTGCTTCACTGACTGATTGACTGATTGACTGACTGCTTGACTGACTGATTGACTAACTACTTAATTGACTGACTGATTGATTAGCTACATTATAGACTGACTGATTGACTAACTGCTTTATTGACTGACTGATTGATTGACTGATTGACTGACTGCTTGACTGACTGATTGACTGACTCATTGACTGACTGACTGACTGACTGACTGATTGACTGACTGTTTGACTAACTACATTACTGACTTGGCTAATGGATTGGGTGGTTGATTGACTAACTGACTTACCCTCTGACTGACTTGTTGTATCAGTGATTGATTGACTGAATGACTGACTGACTGATTAGCTAACTACTCTATTGACTGACTGATTAACCAACTACGTACTGGTCGACTGACTGATTGACTGACTACTTTATTGAATTGGCTAAGCGATTGAATGACTGATTGACTTGCTGAGCTACGATCTGACTGACTTGTTGCATCAATGATTGACTGACTGACTGATTCAGTAATTCATTAATCGAGTCGACTGACAAATTAATAAACTAATTGACTAACTGATTTAGTGTCTGATTGACTGCATGATTGACTACTTGATTGACTGCTTGATTGACTGTTTGACTGACTGACTGACTGTTTGAGTTGTCTGACTGATTGACGCCCTAGCTGATTGTCTAACTGGTTGACTGACTGATTGAATGGCTAACTGAAAGATTCACAGGCTTACTGATTGTGATTGAATGTGATTGACTAGCTAGCTGAAGCTAGGCTAGATTGAGGCTGAGTCTCTGCCAAATTACCAAATTGCTTGTCTCATTGTAATTGATTGAATGCTTAACAGATTAATAAACCTGCCTTAAATCTCCAAAAATCAAACAGCAATTATATTAACAATTTGAGGAGCATAAACATGAACCGTGCAAAGCCGGTTAACCAAACATACTTAGAGCGAACAATAATTGCCTTAATGATTAATGAATGTATTTGGATTTAATTTGATGAGCATTGAAATTTATGACAGGCACTTGAGACACATTGCGACCTAGGGACCGACTGATTGATAGTGCTCGATGCTCCATGGATCCAGGAGAAATACTTTGCTGTCATATTTACATACATATATGTATGTATGCGAAGCGGACAATTAAGTAGTTCTTGATGCTGTCAGCGGCTGCCAGTGCGAATCTCGTGGCTCGTTTCTTAGCTGACAGTGTGCAGATCCCCCCTCTCCGCCCGCTCCGTCCTCCTCCACCTCTTCACCGGGTGCAGCCACTCCCCCGCCAGTGGCTTTTGTTGTTTATAGCTCGATGCCCGCTGCGCGTAATCTTAACCACAATCAAATGTTAAACAAAATGCCTCCGGCCGACTGCACAGCGGGCGCCCCACAGCAATAACAACAGCAGCAGAGAGATAGAGATGAGGAGAGTGAAAGAGTGAGAGAGAGAGAGAGAGAGAGGGAGCGACATGTCACACCTTCAATGGCAATGAGTATGCAAATCTGCGCGAACATCCTCCATACGCATTTAGTTAATTTTGCATGCGCGGCAAAAGGACAACAATTTAATTTCCCAAAGCCATAAAAACCAAATAAAAATGTTTTCTCTTCCTTTCAATGTTTTTTTTTTTTTTTTTGGTTTTTGTTTTTTTCAATTGCGCCAGAAATTTGGTGTCCTCTGACAGCCGTCGCTGCCAATGACAGCCGGCTCAAAGCGGGCCCAGCCATCCGAGCCGCACGGACCACCCCCAACCACACCCACGCCGGGACGCAGTGTCATCCCCTTGTCGCTAGCAGCAGCAGCGCCGGCAGCCAGGGGGAAGGAGCCAGCGACGCATCCTGTTGACGCCTGCGACTGGCTGAAGCGTTGGCTGTTGCCTTTTTGGCTGCCAAAAGCGCGATTTTGTTGTTGTTGTTGTTGTTGTTGTTGTTGTTTTTTTATTACTCCTCTTCTTCTTCTTTTATTTTGTGTTGACTATTCATGAAAGGAGCCACCCAACCACCCAGAGCTGCAACCCTCTCGCGCATAAATCACGGCAACAGCGACAAAACTCAACGCATGCAAATCCATTCGAAAAATAAACGAATTTCGGGAGTAGCTTTGACTTTGTCACCGCATTACGAGTCAACAGAGAGCGGGGGAGGGGGCAGGTGTGTGTGCGTGTGCGTGTGTGTGTGTGGGCAACACCCAACGAATTGAAATGCAATTTGCTTTGAGTGCACATAAAAGTCACATAAACAAATTCAGCTAGCATAGAGAGCTGAGCCGTTAAAGGACTCGAGCCAAGGGACACGACAATCAAGGCTCGTCGGCCTCTGATCTGCGACAATCAAGGCTAGAGCCAACACTACGTTTGGGCCTGGGCGGCGTCTTGGTTGGGGCTGCTGCGGTCGCACCAAGTTTGGCAATCAAAGGCTTAGCCCAGCCGCAACGAACGTGCGTAATTTGGCAATTGCTAGAGGCCCCCGCGCGCCGCCGCCCTAATGTCTAATCACAGCGGCCGCAAGCCCTGGCTAGCCCCATCCCTGGGCTAGCCTAAGCGCATATTGACAGACAATCAACCACTTGAAAAAGCATACGGCCAAATCAAAGCCACAAGACAAGTTATCACGGCTTTTCATTATGAAGCATTTAAGCAAAGCCCAAAGCCGAACGGCGAACGGCCCAACCCCTAGGCCGGCAGCAAGTACGTAAGCCGCCAAACCCAAAATCCGTAGCCCAGAGCTGAAATGTTACCGAAACTGACACCAAAGCCGAAAGCGAAACCGAAACCGAAACCGAAACCGTAGCGAAGCGAAACGGAACGGAACGGAACGAAGGGCACCCCGTACAGCCCCTTGCGGTTGCTCTAGCGGGGGTTGATAGCTAACGGACTTAAGCTTTCTTTGCTATATGGCAATACCCTAGGTATGACATTACGGGCATTACGGGGAGTCCTAGTGCAGCTATAGAGCTTCTAGAATAGAAGCAATATACATGTATGAATTGATGATATATAATAATATATGTATTTTGGATCTATAAGATCTATAATCTGGCTGAAGTAGTATGCTCAGAAACCTGTAACTCAACTATTCAGAAATATCTAAAGATACCTATTCCCTTTCCAATTGTTTAAAGAGCCAAGTAAAGAAAGTTCTTAGCTCGAGACTGAAGATTGAGAAGGAAAAATGCAGACGTATCTAGTCACGCAGTTATCAAAGAGATCTATAACAGCTTGCAATGGTTCAGAACAAGTAATATCCGTATTCATATACTCACTTGATCATATTTAGGGGTAGAGCTAGAAATGTAGGAAAATCAAGGGCAATTTAACTAGGAACTAGAGGGTAACTGCTCGTCGAGCCTATTCAACTGGATCACTCTTATTGGCTTCACTTGTAATTTTTTTGTTGTTGTTGTTTTTTGTTTCTTGACTGGTCGCTCGCAAATTAAATTAGATGCTTAATATGCAGCGAACGTTTCATTTGTTTTGCGGCTAGAAAATCAACGTGGAAAATTAGGCAAACAAACAGACGGCCAAACGGTAGTCGAGCTCAAGGCGGGGGCGGCTGGATGAGCTCGGGAAGTGTATGGGTAGGAAATGCCCAGGGCGAGCCAACGGCCTGCGCTCAGTCCCAGACACAGACGGACAGTGGAACGGACGGACGGACGGACGGGCGGACGGACGGACGAACGGTTCTCGTGGACCTCGCCCACAGCTTAACCTCTAATGAGGCGCATTACTTTTGTTTGGCTACACAGGCAGCGGATTCGCATCGACTGTGGGCGTGGCGTGTGCAGAGAGAGAGAGAGAGAGAGAGAGAGAGATGTGAAATCATTATCCCGTTAAAACTAATCTTATTTGTCTGCGGCATTTTCTTATTCTGGTCGAGCGACGACTCGGGCGGCTTTTTGCCTAATTTTGTACAAACACTCGCCGCCCTCTGAGCAAACAGCCATTGGCCTCTCGCATCGCATCTTAAGCGAAAGCTCGCCACAATCGCCATTTGCCTAACAGCATTCTCTATTCGCAATATGTCAGAGACTAGACATATGCTAGGCCCAAAAAACTTGGAAAGTTACAATCGAGTGAAGGGGAGTTTTATTATTTTATTTTTATATATATTTGAATACTTTTATTTTTTGTAAAATTCTTGAATATATTTATAATAAATTTGTCAGCAAGTTAATGTCATATTTTGTTAAATTTTTAAATGTATCTATTATAATTTGTTTAACAAATTGATTTGAATTTATTGAATACCTATTTAAGCTGAATACATGTTTATTGAATACTTATTTCAGCTGGATTAGGATAAACGAGCTCGAACACTTACATATACAGTGAGTGTCAATGAAAATCGTACAGCTAATATGACTTAACAAGCTTGCTCATAGCTTCTAAAGTAAAAATTTGTGCTTAAGTTAGATCTTAAGAGAAAAATAATGCCACATAATTTATGTAAGTGATATTCAGACATAATTGGACGTTATTCCGACAAAGTTTTTCAAATCTTAAAAGTTATGTTTTTGCAATCTATTCGAATATGCCTTTCAAACATCCTAATATAGTCCTATATATATAGTCCTTTTATGCTCCAATCGCATTTCTTTTATTAAAGATCCTAACTATCCAAATATTTAATCATAATTTCGTAAAAAAACAATGCAATTGAATGAGCTTGAAAAGAAAGATACTTTCAATATCATTTAAGCGAGTTAAGTTTCAGATAGAATTATAAGTACCAAAACTATTGACTATAAATTTCATCAAAGTTTTAAAACTATTAGCATTGATTGTTGAAAGATTCGTTTCAAAGAACAAACAAACAAAAATAGAAGCAAACCTCGTCAGAGCTCGAATTTGATATTATTCTCAGGGCTTAGATAAATAGACAGAGGTTGTATAATTCCAAAAAGATCGAACCTAATAATAACAAAGCTTGAGCTATTGAAAAATTAAATTGATTTTGTATAAAATGGGAGAAATTTTAATGAAAAGCTGAAAGACAGAAATTTAAAGAGGGAAACTTCGATGGAAAGCTCAAAGACAGCATTAAGCTCAGACAAATGCAGTTTCAAATAGACGATATATAAGAGCTAGAAGATATATATGTGTATATAGAAGTCCATTCTAGATGGAAGGTTAAGATTAAAAGTAGACTACCAAAAAAATATGTGTTTAAAAGCAGCTTGAACTAGCTATATATATACTCATGGCTATAGATAGATGTATGGATAAAGTTTACAGTTGGAAATTTCAGAAAGAAAGAAGGAATGAACTGAAATGGCTGGATTAGCTGACTCGCTGGCCGAGTCAATCGAGAATTCGAGAGCTGACTACGATTGAGTGTATTTTAAATGGCAATAAATTCGAGCGACTGTGAATCGAGGGAAGTCGCCAGCATTTGCCACCTACTTCATGCACGGCGAAGCCAAATGGATGTGGCAGTAGCCAAGCCAAGCCAAGCCCAGCTCAGGCCTGTGGCTCTGGTCCTGGTCAGGAGCAGGGCTCTGGTCCGCAGAGCAATAACTAACTCGAACTTTTGTTTAAGATACATTTTGAAAGCCAGCAGCTGCTCGCCGCAAATTGACCTTAGCCATGGTCCATGGCAGCCTGGCCGAATGGCCGAATGGCCGTATAGCTGGCCAGTCATATGCAAATTTGTTGATTGCTCCAGCTACAGTTCCAGAAGCTGCAGACCCAGACAGAGGCAGGAGACAGGAGACAGAGACAGAGCGGGACATAGAGACAGCCAGAGCATCTAGCCATGTTCAACTGGTCAACCACAAGACGAAATGCGGTAGAAAACCACACAATAAATGGGCATAAATTACAAAACATGATGAAACCCCCAATGGGATGCAGACGAAGCAGCAGCTGGCAGAGGCAGAGGCAGAGACAGAGGCAGAGACAGAGGCAGAGACAGAGGCAGAGATGGGGTGAATGGGAACGTGGCTGTAAGGATGTGAGCTGTGATTGTTGCAGATATTGATAATTTCGTGGACTCGAACTGAGCCACTGACTAACTGATTGAATGACTGACTGGCTAACTGGCCAACTGCCTGACTAGCTGGCTCGCTGGCTGGCTGACTGTGTGGCGCCATCGAGTGCTGCGTTGCCACTTGAATTTTTGATTTAACAAAAGTCTCATTTGTAAAACGGTCAAAACTTTGGCGAGCAGCAGCAACAGCAGCAGCAGCAGCAGCAGCAACTGCCACAAAATTCAAATAAAGCAAGCTAGCAAGATCTGGTCAGATGTGCACAGCTATATAGTTACCCTGTACACACCTTTTGCTACGCTTTCCTCTGACAATCGTCAAGAATACTTACGAATTACACATGAATAGAATATGAATAGATATTTGTATTTCATTGCAACTTTACTGAACGATAATTATCGATTCTGAAAACTTGAGCAAAATTATTACTAAAACAAAATTCAATTCAAATCTGAAGTCATATATGAATGCAAACTTACTTAAGCAACCTCCGCAGGAAAGCTCTTTAGCTATCAAAATTTAAACAAACGATCTGACAGAGCAAATGTGAACAATCGATACTTAACCTCTATAATTTTATACAACCGTTAACTGCAAACTATAGATATATACTATTGATATATAGTGGACTACTGCTTGCCAGCCTTCAACAAAAGTTTTTGAAAAGAAACTCATAAAATCGATATATATCGATTAAGCAAAAACCTAGAATTAATGTCTGGATATATAACAGTCTCATGTGCATAGCATAGACTCATAGCTACCTAGTGAAATTCAGTATCTAAGCATATCTAGAGTAAGTAATTGAGTCCTTACAAATGATTATTATCGATTAATTAAATGCAATCATTTGGAAGCATTTTATGGTAAGTCCACCTCCGCTCTTACCATCTTGATCTATTCAGTTCTCAAACTGTAAAGAAAACCCATTAGAGTGAAATCCACAAAATCGATAATTATCGATTAAATTGAATTGAACTGGCCAAACATTGATCTACTATATATGTATATGGATTACTCATTAGCTTACTGCACTACCCTACGCGGACAACAAGTACAGGGTATCACATACATATATAAGAAAGCAAAAGCCAGTAGGATTTGCTCGATAGGTAAACAGAGATGGGTGAGGGAGGGAGGGGGGATGGCGGCTAGGCAGCTGTTGCTGCTGTTGCAGAAAAAGCCGAAGCGGAGGCCGCAAACTTTTGCACAACAACTGGGCAACAATAATAATGTCACGTTTATCGTGTGCAGCTAATTACTAACAAAAAGATAGTTTGTAATCCTACACAGAGCCCCCAGTTAGCCAGTCAGCCAGTCAGCCAGAGTTGGCCGGCCAGGCTGACAGAGAGAGAGAGAGAGAGAGAGACGGAGAGAGCCAACCGAGCGTGGCCAAAAGTGCCCCTAGGACAACAAAACAACCAAGTTACAGCAACAATGATGTTGATAATGTTGCTGTTGTTGTTGTTGCTGTTCGTTGTTGCTGTTGCTGTTCGTTGTTGTTGCTGATGAGGACCAGTAGCTGTTTGTCCGTTTTGTTCGCTTGTTTCTCAATGTTGCTTAGTTTTGCTAGCCGAAAACTTCTGCTTGGCCCAAAACATGTGCAAAAATCTTTGGCAACGAGTTTGCTGCGCATTAGCACACGCCTGAATTTCTTGGCTAAACACAAGAGCAACAACTGCAACAATAACAACAACAATTGCCAACTTAGTTCATGCAAATCTGGCCACACCCACTCGGACGGGGTGGGTGAGGGGGGAAATGGAGCAGTTATGCTGGACCGGCCCAAAAAGTTTTTGCATATTGCCCAACAGCTGCGCCAACAGAGTCAACTACACACACACACACACACACACACAGCAGACCCACCACCACCCCCTCCCCACTCAACCCCTATGCTTCAGCTTGGGCCAAGTTTGTAGCAAAGTTGTGGAGCACACAAGTCGCATTAGGCGCATTACACTTGCCACAGCCTGTGGCCAATAGATGCACAGCCAAGGCAAAATGTTAGTACAGCGTTAGCTAGAAATGAGTTCGTTTATTTTTGTATAAATATAAATATTTATTTATATATATATCTATATATATTTGTATATAAAGTTCAACGTTAGTACACAAAAAATGCGTATAAATATTCATGTATGTATGGGTGTGTGTGCGTGTGTGTGTGTGAGTGTGTTAATTAAGTTCTCAATTCGATAGTTTATAAGAATTATGGCAAGAGCTCGAAAATATCATGATTTCCGTATATCGTTTTTTTAGGCTGCACTGTAAAAAAAACTTTAGTAATTCTTTTGCGCACCTACACGCACACACACACACACACTATAATGTGCGTAAGTTTTATTTATAATAAAAAAATTTGATATTCATATATTTATACACCTATATATGAAAAGCTTTCGAATTGCATTTTGACAGTTGCAAAAGTAATTTTTTTTTTAGTATTTCAGTTTTCCATTCTGCATTTAAATTAATTTAAATTTTTTAGATTTTTTGTTGTTTTCAAGATTTATGTAAATTTTTTTCTAGTGTATCCAAAAATTGAGTTGGCAGCACTTTTTGTTTCCAATAATTCTGATGGTAATATAATAATTTAATAAAATATTCCGATTGTAATTGACACGGCAAAACGTAAACAAACACATTAACAACAATAATAATAATAACATACATATATCGAATTCGATATATCGATAGGCATTATCGATAACAGCCAGCACTGCAACTGCAGTTCTCCACTCGCTTAATATCCAATCTCTCACTCGGCTCGCTCACTATATAGCTACATATATATGAATACACATGCATACATACATGACTATATAGTATACATAGTATATACATACATATGCATACATATATACACTTGAATAACATTAAAGTAATATCGTTTTGCAATTGAGACTCGAACGAACGCACGAACATTTTCGCTTGACTGTAAACCAAAATATCAAGAATGGAACGGGCAGTCCAGTGAAGGCCCTGGTTAGTTTAGGATGGACTGAACAGGGAGTGGGATTGGGATTGGGATTGGGATTGGGATTGGGATTGGGATCGGTTTTGGGCCTGGATTCACTGGCGCGTCACCGTCAGATTCGAGCTGAACGAGAGCAGATCTGCCTGGTCGGGTTTGTCGCGCGTCGCATGGTAGGCCTCGCGTTCGCGATCCGGGAACTTGGTGGGCAGGTTGGGCGAGTGCAGATTCACCTTGGCCTCGAACCTCACCCCAGCCACCTCCACCTCGTAGTGCCCGGACAGCACGTACTCGTTGCTCACGGCCAGCTCTTGACCCTGCTCATCAATGTTGCGCACAAAGCCCAAGCAGACCTGCTTCTCGAACGTATAACCATATCCGGTTGTCGTCGTCATGCCCACATAGACGCCATCCCGATAGATGGGCTCACCGCCCCAGCACCACATGTCCACCTCGTGATCATGGTCGTTGAGCAACAGCTGCACATACATCCGCTTCACGCCCTCCTCCCGCTGTTTCAGCAGCGCGCTGCGTCCAATAAAGTCAATGGGTTTCTGTCGAGGGATTACATTAACAAAGATCTCTCTCTCTCTCTCTCTCTCTCTCTCTCTGCATCCACTTACATTGAACTTTACACGCCAGCTGCGTCCGCACTCCAGCGGCGTGGTGAACGTATCCAAATCTTGGCCCCAGAACGCATAAAACTTCTCAATGCGCAGCGCCCTAGTCGCATAGTAACCTACAATGTGGACAAGCCACAGATTAATTTCAGATCAGATCAGGCATTCGCTGATTCATTGGGATTCTGGAACTCACCTGCGTGCTGTATTTGGTACTTCTGACCCGCCTGGTGCAGTCGGGAGTAGACATGCAGCGCATACTCGTTCGGTATATATAGGACATAGCCCAGCTCGCCAGTGTGGGTGATGTTCAGGACGCGTATGCCATCAGCCAGGCCCACATCGAGTTCCTGTCGAAAGGAAGCAGTGCCGGAACGTGATTAGAGTGAATATACGTGAATGATTGAGGGACCAGTTAACGTGTGACTGAGCTTGATGGATGGATTGACGGAGTGACCAATTGGTATGCGATTGTGCGGCTGATTGATTGCTTACATATTGGTTGAGTTGTAAGTACATTGAACTAAATGATTGACTGATTGATTGGTTTCAAATGCGATTGATTCACTGATTGATTGGCCAATTGATATGCAGCTGACGGCTGGCTGATTGAATGAAGGACGTACTCATAGATTCAATGAGAGCTGATTGACTGAATGATTGAACGTTTGAGTCGACTGTAAAAATTTATCAAATGACTGACAATTTTGGGTTTGATCTAGCGAACGAATCAATTGATTGAGTGTCTAATGGTTAAATTGATTAACTGTTTACTTAGCGAAAGCACTGATTGATTGACTGACTGATTGATTGACATGGTTTAGCAACTAGGTAAGATTTCAATAAAAATTATCATTGATTACAGTTGAGAGTTATTGGATGTAAATGCATTTGAAGCGTGTTTTACCATAGCTGAAAGATCCATTGAGTTATGTTTTCAATCGACTTAAGAGAAACCGTTATTCCAAATAGAATACTACATTTAGCAATAGGCAGAGGCAAACGAAAAATAATAAACTAAGTAGGCCAGACATTTGGAATGAGCACAGACAGGCAACGACAATGCCACAAAGTCCATAAATTGAAACAAGAGATATTAGTCATACTTGAACTCTTCCAACGAGCAGCCACTGGTGCAGCCTGTGGGGCCGGGGAATGCCTGGATGGACCGCTTACCTTGTACGTGAAGAATGGGAAGCTCTTGGCTGTGAGATCTGTGTCGGTGAGCTCCGAGAGCAGGATGCGCGAATAGGGTCCCAATATGCAGATGGCTGTGTACATGGAGGTGACGTCCGCTACGTTCACCTTGGCGCGCAGGTGCTCGGGCATGTGCTTGCGTATCCAGCTCATGGAGCGCGTCTGCTGTATGGTTGGCGCAATCATCATGTAACTGCAACACAGGCAAAGCAAATCGAATCAGCTCAACTCCGAGGTCAGTCGATGCACTACTCTACTCACTGCCGCTCGGAGAGACGCGCTAGCGAGCAATCGTTCTCATAGCCGCCATTGGGATTCTGCATGCCCGTGTGTATGATGGAGCCAACGGCAACGTCCACGTCGTTCGAGCAGAGGTACTGCAGCAGGTCGACCACCTCGTTGCCCTTCGACCAGAAGTCGTATTTGGTGAAGGAGCTGTAGTCGGCAATGCCGATGCGCTCTCGACAGGCGCGATACTCCGTGGCCACATGATCGAACCAGGGAGGCTTGCCAAAGGTGCGCGTCTGCGAGATGCGGAATCGCGGCAGCCCAAACTCATCTGCAGGCGAGGATTGGGGGATTAGTGTGTGATGTGTGTGATTAACAAATGGAGGACGCACCTTGCTTGTCGTTTGTATCGAAATAGTTGGGTCGCTCGTAGCCCATCGACTGGCCAAAGACGGCGCCCGCTTCCTTCAGCTGGGGATAGATGGGCGACATGCGGAGATTGCGACCCGTCTGGAACTCGTCGAAGGGATAGTTGATCTCGAAGTGTTTGCCGGGCGCCTCCTTGCAGCGGTCCCTCAGGAACTTGCGATTGTTGTGCAGTCCCAGGAAGCGACTGATGTCCAGGATGTGCAGATCGATGTATGTGGAGCCCTTGGTGATGAGATCGGTGAGCACACGGCCAATGCCGCCAGAGGCAGAGACGCCCATCGTCTTGTTGCCCGCCGCCACATAATAGTTCTGTATCTCCGGCGCCTCGCCCAGTATCCACTTGCAGTCCGGCGAGAAGACCTGCAGCGAGTTGGTCAGCCGATCCAGGTACGCGTCCCGGAACGAGGGCACGCGATGCAGCAGCGCGTCGAGCAGCTCGTGGAAGTGATCCCAGTCGGGCGGATATTGACGCGCTTTCTGGGACAGCGGTATGACGCCGTCCTCGTACACCATCTTCGCCTCGCGCTCGTAGCCGCCAGCTAGGATGTGGCCCTCGCATTCGCGAAAGAAGATGCGTCCGTCAAAGTCGCGCACGAACGGGGTGTTCGGATCCAGCTGCTCGATCGGCTTCGTGTGCAGATAATGGTGCTCCACGGCCTTGAGCGGCACCTTCACCACCGGCTTGGACAGCGTGCCCACCTCTCGCGCCCAGAAGCCAGTGCAGTTGACAAAGTACTCGCAGCTGATGTCCCCGGAGGTGGTCTCCACACGCGCCACCTTGCCGTGCTCGCTGTGTATCTTCTTGACGGCGCAGTGCTCCACGATGCGCACGCCCAGGCGGCGTGCCTCCTCAATGAACGAATGGCAGACCAAGTGCGGATCACAGACACCGTCCTCCGGTATCCAGAGGCCGCCCTCGATGCCGTCCAGGGAGAGCAGCGAGCAGTGCTGCTGGCACTGCTCCGGCGTGAGTATCTCACAGTTCATGCCCCAAGCCACGGCCAGAGATTTCATGCGATGGAACGAGGTCATGCGATCGAAGTTGCGCGCCAGGTTCAGGCTGCCTACCTGCTTCCAGCCGGTGGGCAGGCCGCGATCCGTCAGCTGCTTGATCAAATCAATTGAATACTCGGCCAGCTTCAGTTCCGTATAGCTCGGCTCGAAGCGTCCGGCCAGACCACAAGCGCTCCACGGCAGCTCACCGCCCACGCCGTCCTGTTCGATCAGCAGCGTCTCCGCGCCCCAGCCCTGAAGGCCGAGATGGTAGGCCACCGAGGCGCCCGTTATGCCACCGCCGCAGATGATGACTCGCGCGTGGCTCGGCACTTTGGCCAACTTCTCGTTGGGATCGACAGCTTCGTGTGGCTTGAACTTGCGCTTGCTCAATACCTGCTCATCGGCGGCATCTGCCGCATGGCCCGTGGCGGTGCTCAGCAGTCGCAGGCCCAGATGTTGCAGATGTTGCAACTGATTTGCGTTCACTCCGCTGCTGGCGGCATGTTGGCAACACGCAACGCCACGGAGTAGCTTATGCATTGCGTTTCGATTTTGTTGTCTCCTGCTTCTTGTTGTTCTTTATACGGTATTTATTGTGTTTAGTTGTTTTTGTTATTGTCCCGTGCTCAGCTTATGGTAGTTGGCGCAGTATCGGTATATCGATAACTTATTGCTCAGCCGCCACACGAACAGCTGTTGCCAGGGCTGGGTGCGATGCGCGCCATGAGTATCGATGCCTGCGTTTGAAATTGGAGTACGTTAAGAAGTCAAACTCGCTTTTAGGTGTATTTTAAATCAATTGTTATGCAATTTATTTATACGCTATGTAAATATAATTTGTTCACAACTGTTATATAATTATTTTGTTTTTTGTTTTTTCTGTATTTTTTTTTTTTTTTTTTTTGTCATTCATTAAGTTTTGATTTTAAAGCAGTTGCTTTCAACAATTGTTTATCTCGATCAATTGAATCGCTTCAAATCGAATCAATCAATAAATCATTACTATATAATTCACACGATTTTGGTTTATATGATTTGTTTTTGTTTTGTAATTGCAATTTGCGTTTAACTACAACTACCACATAGACGACATAGATGCACGCTGGGTTCCTTCTTGCCTTAAGATCGAACGATCTTAAAATTGTTAACAAATTTACAGACTTATATATTGTTATTACAGTAATTACAATAAATTGGAAAATGTTGTAACAGCTGACTGAATCATACATCAGATATAAAAAAGAAAAAAAATGCATACAACTCCTGCCGCTTCCGTTTGATAAGAATGCGCAGAGCAGTAGGGGCACTCGGGAAAAATAAGTATACATATATATATATAAACATAAGAAAACATTCATTAAAATACTTCTTAATTTATTATAAAAACGGCGCACTCTAAAATTCGTCTTGCTTCTCGCTTACTTTAAGTCGGATTAATCGTAATTTCATTTTTTTTTTTTGCTTTTTATTTTTGCCTCGATTAAATCTGTTAAGAAAAAGTGCGCTAAAACGTTCTTAAACACTTTTGCAGTTTATATATATATATTTTATTTTTATTTGAAATGTTTCTTTTATGTTCTCTTTTTCCGTTTAATTGCAGTTGCTCATTAATAATTGTATTAATAATCATGTTTTTAGTTGCTATAAGTATTATTTATGTAAATACCTGCCTAACTGCGCATTTTAATCAATTTCTTTATTTGGTATTTTAGTGGTATTTTAAATTTTTGTTAGTTATTCTCTATATTGAATTTCGTATATATTTGTGTGTGTGAGTGTGTGTAGGTTAAAAACTATTTTGGCCTTATAGGGTAGACGACACTACACTACGCTACATACTGAAACATTTTTCATTCATTTATCTTTTATGCTTATGCCAACCTAACAAAACACATTAAAAAAAAAAAAAAAATACCAACTACATGGCAGACGCACACATACACACATTCATACAGATTTGCCGGCGTCTGCCGTTGCAGTTGCCTACTTAAACAGTTAACGGTAAACGTATGTACGTTATTTATATACAAGTGCAAACAGCCAATAACAATGGCTGTCCACATACATACATATTTATATATATATATTTATATATCTATATATAATTGTGTGTTGAAATGCTAAATGAACTAATTTTCGGTGTTTTGTTAACTTGTTTTTTTTTTTCTTTTTTTTTATCTATATATATTTTTTGTAATTTTTATAATTTTTTTTTTTTGTGGCTTTGTTTTGAGCGAAGTTCTTTTTGTGTGCAACAATATTTTTGTTTTGCTGTGTGCTGAGCGAAAGTGGGCGAGGCAGGAGTGAAAGGCGGCTGAAAGGATGTTTGATAGATAGAGAGAGAGAGAGAGAGAGAGGGCTTTATGTTCAAAGTGTCTCGATGGAATGTTCTTATACTCATTCAAGCAAGTGAATCGAATAGATCTGTCTAACTAGATGAATGCCGCCAAGCTAGAGAATTTACTCGAATTACTCTTCTATATCTTTGAAATATTTTAAAGTGTCAAGATTTTTCACGATACGCCCACTAGGGGCGTGGTAAATACGAGCATTTGAGAAAACATGTTAGCTGAAACGTGGAATGTATACTCGGGTGGACAGCCCAGTGAATTAGATATTGGCGCCCATTGGGGGCGTGGCGAATCGAGTACACAGTTTTGGAGCTAGAAAATGCACATAGAACGAGTAAATTACTGTAAATAATATAAATATATACCAATTGGGGCCCTGAATGAGTATTCTGCAGTCGGTAAAGCCCGACGACAGCAAGGTTCAAGTGCAAGGAAGAGTGAGAAAGACATAAAGAGAGAAAGAGAGAGAGAGAGAGAGAGAGAGACAGGCAGCGAAAGCTGTAGAGAATAGGAGCTTGCAAGTATATACAAGGAGAGTGTGTGTGTGTAGTGTGTGTGTGTGTGTGTGTGTGTGTGATAGACTTATCTATGAGTACAGTGAACACTTTAATCAATGTTGAATGCAAAATATTTGCCGTGTAAATGTTTCTTCTGACTTTTGTTTTGTTGCAATATTTGATTTGAGTTTATTTGATTTTTGTAATTTATTTGCATCTGCACAGCAGAGAGTTAAAATTTTCTTGTTAACATTTGCTGTAAATTTGTATAGTATATTCATATATATATATAGAGATATATATTTATATGTATTTAAATTTAATTAATTCACGTTTCATATCGATTTCAAACTAAGAAAATTTCTCATTTATTTTTCGTTTATCGTTTTTCTTTGCTTTACTTTACTTTTCTTTTGCTCTTTACGTAATATGTAATGTACATGAAATTTCAAGTTTCTCATTTGTCCATGCAAATGTCTTTTGTAGTATGTGTTTTATGGTATGTATGTATATGTATATTTTGTATATATATATATATTTTTTTTGTTTGCTTTTTGTTTTTGTTTCGCATATAAAAAGGGGGAGAGATTTATCTTTAACGTCTAACAAATTGGTTTTTAAATGCAGTTATTGACCTGAACATTCGTTAATTATATATTCGCAATTATTATTTAATATTATTCAATATACGTATATTTCGTTATGTATATGCATGTTTGTTTATATATATGTATATGTATATGTGTGTTTGTATATTTGTTAGATTGTAAAATAGTTAAACAATTTTGTTTTCGTATGGCTTCTGGTGTTTGTCTATACTTTATTTATTTATGTTAAGTGTTATTTGTTTTTGTTTCCTTCTTCTTAATTTTCTTTTTATTTATATATGTATATATATATATATTTATTGCTTGCTGTATTCTGTTGTTTATTATTTAAAATGGAATTTCATTAATTACAGTATTTGTTTTCACGTTCTTCTGTCCTTTCACTTCTCTTTAGTTTTCTGACGTCACAAAAATTACGAACTTTTCGCTGCTGTTGTTTGCTCCTGCGCAACGGATTTTTTAAACAATAAACAAATTCAAATGATCCAAAAAAAAAAAAAAAAAAAATTTTGTGGCAAATTGTAGAAATTTTGTGGGTTGCTGGATTTGGCTGGGAAGCTGGGCGTAAAATCTGCTTATTTTTTTTTTCATCTTTTTTTAACTCTTGCATAAATAAATAAATCTTTTCATTAGCTTAGTTGGACTTATGCTTAATTACAGTTAACTTTAATAATAGTCATACATTTAGATTAAAATAATAATTAAAAAAAAAAATATATATATTGTAAATAAAAATTGTAATTATATATATATAACAATAGGCAACAACACGAAGCAAAAAGGGGGGCGTGGCAGCACAACAAATTGCGGCTGCTGACTGGCAACTGTAACATATGCTTGAGTAATCGAAGAGGGCGGCTTGTACCACTGTGTGTGTGCGTGTGTGTGTGTGTGTGTGTGTGTGTGTGTGTGTGTGTGTGTGTGTGTGTGTGTGTGTGTGTGTGTGTGTGTGTGTGCATTTGCATGAGGCACGGCTTGTCATGTGGCAAGTGCAACTTGCCTTCCACTTCTCACATTAATTGAACAAATTTGTCGCATGATTTTTTTTTTTTTTGCCAATTGGCTTTAAGAACATAAAGCAGGATTCCTCCTGTATGGCTGTTGTGGGCGAGGGCGTGGTCGAGGGCGAGGGGGGGGCGTGTACAGCACCTGCACTTGTTCGATGCAATTGGCTGGCATTCATTTATTTATTAGAAAAATCCGCAACGTCCGCTGGCTTCTGCTGTTGGCTTAGCGCGTGCGTCGCCTGCGCGTTGTTGCTGTGACAACAACAGCAGCAGCAACTGCAACATCGCCGTCGAAGTCAGCTTGTCGCGGGCTGGGCAATTTTTATGACGTCTCTAAAAATCATACTTTAAACGTTTTCTCCCGTCGCTGCTGCTGCTGTTGTTGCTGCTGTTGCTGCTGCTGCTGCTGCTGTTGGTGGCTGCGACTGTGCGACTGCTGCTGGTGCTGTGCGCTGCCGTTGGCCGCCAGTAGCGTCATGGAGCCAGCGCTGCATAGCGCCGCAGCTGCCGTTGCTGCATCCTCGCAGGCGTAGCTAGCAATGCGATGATCGCTGCGCGAGCGCTCTCGATCGTGGGTGCGATGATGATGATGTTGCTGCTGCTGCTGTTGCTGTTGCTGTTGCTCACTGATTGCTGCTCCGTTGCGCTTGGTGGTGGCCGCCTGCTGCTGCGAGCGTCGATTGCCCAGCCGCTTCAGTTCGTAGTCGCGCGCATCTGCCGTATCGAACGTGGCCGCGCGCTGCTGCTTGCCATGGCGCGAGCCCTGCTGCTGCTGCTGTTGCTGCGACTCGTATTGCTGCGGGCAGTACTCGTCATATTCATGCTCATCGCACAGATTCGCATTGCATTGCTGGTGCTGGTGTTGGTGTTGGTGCTGGTGAGAATGTTGCTGCTGCTGCTGCTGTTGCTGCTGTGCTCGATGCTTCTTCGGTGGCAGCGGAATGGGCGGCTGCGATTGAGCTTGGGCTTGTGTCTGTGTGCTGGCTGAGGCTGCTGCCGCCGCTGCGTGCAGCGATGTTGCTGCTGTGGCCGTGCCAGTCGAACAGCTCGTGGCACGCCGCACAACATCAACACCGCCGCCGCAGCAGGCGCACTCCTACAATTCCGTCACAGAATACAAATCGCTGTTGGCGGCATGACCCACAGCTGTCACAGCAGCAACACCACCACCGCCGCCGCCAGATCCACCGCCCGAGCTGCGCTTCAGGGAGCGATAGAAGAGCGCCTGCTGCTGCTGCTCGGCCAGCAATTGTTGCTGATGATGATGCTGCTGCTGCTGCTTGCTGCTGGCGCTGCTCGAGACGGCGCCGTGGTAGTTGTTGTTGTGCTGCCGCTGTTGCTGGTAGTAGGCCGCCTGCTGCTGCTGCTGTTGATGGTGATAGGTACTGCTGTCGTAGGAGTGCTGCTTCTTCATGCTGCTCAGCACCAGCTGGCCTCCGTACTGCTGCTGCTGCTGCTGCTGCAGCTGTTGCTCGGCGTAGCTGCGCGCATTGTCCAGCGTTTCGGCGCGACGCGGTCGCTCTCTCTCTCGCTCCCTCTCCCTCTCTCTCTCCCTGTCACGCTCCCGCTCCCTCTCTCGCTCTCTATCCCTTTCTCTTTCTCTCTCGCGTTCGCGTTCCCTCTCTCTCTCCCTCTCGCGCTCTCTGTCTCGCTCGCGCTCATAGCCAAAGCTGGCAGCCTGCTGCTGCCGCAAGCTCGCCGACTTCGGAGGCAGCGTCTGCATGTGATTCGCATTGCTCGCATCCCGCGAATTCTTGTGCCGATTCTTGGGCGGCAGTGAGGGCGGCTGCTGCTGCTGCTGCTGCTGTGGCGGCTGCTGCGAGGCGAGCTGCAGCTTCTGTTGCGCCGCCCCTTGGGGCCGCTGCAGCGAGCGGTACTGGCCCAGCGTGGCGGCGCACAGCGGCTGTGACGAGATCTTCGACTGCGAGGCGGGCAGGACGCCGTTGCCGGTGGGCGACTGCACCGGTATCTCCGGCAGCGGCTGATTGACGATCGAGGCCGGGTTCAGGGAGCGCTGCACGCGCGGCGCCGCTGTCGGCGCTGTCTGCTGCGGCACAGCGGCCGCTGCTGCCGGATAGACGCTGCTGCTCTCAATGCTGTAGACGGCCGAGGGCGGCAGGATGTGAGTTGTCGGTGGATGATGGTGTTGCTGCTGCTGCTGCTGCTGCTGCTGTTGCTGCTGCTGCTGCTGTTGCTGCTGCTGCTGTAGCTGTTGTAGCGCTAGCAACTGCTGCTGTTGCTGCTGCTGCAGCGCCAGCAACTGCTGCTGCTCCTTGGCATAGGAGCTGCCCACGCCCGTGGTGCCGGGTATTTCCGTAAAGGTGTTGACTATCTTTGGCTTGGGTGGCGGCGGTGGCGCGGGCTGTGGCTGCAATTGCTGCTGCTGCTGCTGCTGCTGCTGGGGCGGCGGCGGTGGTGGCACCACCTGCTGCACCACCATCTGCATCTGCAGCTGCTGCTGTTGCTGCGAAGGTGGCGGCGGTTGCTGCTGCAGCTGCTGCTGTTGCTGTTGCTGTTGCTGCTGCTGCTGCTGCTGCTGAGTTGCATTCGGCACCAACATGTCCGTGGAGCCGCCCCCATAGACCTGCGGCATGCAGTCCGCCTGCTGGCAGTAGTCCTTCGACACTGTGGCTATCGACGGCGTCTTGGCGCTGCGCAGATTGGGCGACGGCGAGGCGCCCTTGAGCGAGCCGCCATAGCGGCCCACGTGGCGCAGCGTGGCGCACTTGTTGGCCGTGGCGGCGGCCACAATGTTCAGATTGTTGTTGCCGCGCACCGCCTTGGGCCCGATGCTGATGTACTTGGGATCGAAGCGATTGAAGCTGTTGTTGGTGACGTCACGGGGATCGCGATCGTCGACCAGGACGTCAGCGTCCAGGCCATTGCCAGTCGACTTGCAGATGGCATTGGCCGTCTGTGCGGACAGCACGGAGCGTATGGAGCTGCCCGTGGAGCGGGGCAGCGTCGCCGATGCGAATATGTTCTTCAATGTGTTGCTGCTGCTGTGATGGTGGTGGTGCTGCTGCTGCTGCTGTTGCTGCTGCTGTTGCTGTTGCTGCTGGCTGATGTTGCTGCTGTGCTGCGTGTTGTTGCTATTGCCTGCATACGTGCTGCAGGCAAGCGAATCTCAGTAGAAGTCGTTCGATTCGAGCGTCTTACACTGCTTGCTGAGCGTCGCATATTTGCCGTTGTTGGGGCCGGGCAGATACGACGCCGACTGTTGGTGGTGCGACGGCAGCCGGCCGAGCGTGTGGTGGCCCGATCTGCAAGCAGACATAACGGTACAAATCATCAGTTAAATGTTGAAGTCAACGCGAATGCAAGGCAAATGCAACAGCTGCCGATAGGCGAGCGGGCGACGGGAAACAGTTAAACAAGCGGCAGCATTAGGGGCACTCTGGCAAATGTAGAGCGAACTTTCGGGAGTGTTACAGTTGGTTAATCGTTAGAGAGAGAGCGTGATGCAATCATCTACAGGATGATAATTCAATACCCTTACACCTTTTCTACCTTCTACGTTCCGCTAAGCCTATGGTTACCTTGAATTTCTATTTAATATGTAGCTCTGCTCAGTTCTACTGCGCCAATCCTGAATCAGCGGAGCTCTCTAGATTTATATGGCATGTATATATATATTATATTTAGGGGTAAACATAGTGTTTCATTCGTATCTTTATTGGCTTAGACACCTATTGCTTAAATCTATCTAAGACACAAGTGCTTATGGCTTATCTAAGCAAAGTTTCTGTATTGTTCTTATAGGTTTATTGGCATCTGATTGGAGTTGCTGCATAAGGCTGACGAAGTCGCAAACCCTAGCTTAGCTCACTTATGGCAAAGGAATTTCCTCTGCTGTCTACGAAAAATCCTAATGCTAAGGCAAGTATGGCTCAAGATCTAGAAATATTGTTGACAAATATGCTTGGAAATGTTTATGAAATGTAAATTGAATGCATATTAGTTGTATTACATATATATAGGGCAGAAACTCTGCATAATGGTGGGCAAACCAGGCTACAGCAAATAAACCTCAACCTCTATTTATCTACTCTGGCTGCACAAATATATTTGATATATTTTTCAGCTTCGCCTTTAAGCAGTTGCTACAGTACTCAAGGCATTTCTTATGATCAAGCTGGGACGGTGCATATAGAGACTACCCCTAATGCTGCTTCATATGTCGTGTGGGTGTGGGTGCGTTAGGCGTTGTCGTGTTGTTGTCCAAGTACGATGTATACGATATACGATATATACGCTATATATAGATTGTGATCAACTAGTTTGAACTACATTTGTATGCTGTGTGCGATTGTATGGGTCATGCAGCTAGTGGGCGTGGCCTAGTGCTGGGCATTGGGCACACAACAAATGAAAATATAATAACAAAAAGAAAATCATAACAGAAATCATAATAGGAAACCCAATTTAAGAAAATGAAAATAAAATAAATGTAAATTCAAATGAAATGTCGTGTCTACCAAGACTAAGACTAAGACTAAGACTATAATTAAAAACTAAGACTAAATCAAATCAAATCAAATCGAATCAAAGGTGAGCAAATTAAAAGGAGTACAAAATCAAATTAAATTAAACTTCATGCCTTGTGCCATGCACCAAATCATAGCCGGGCGGCGGCGACGGCGAACGGCGCCCCCCATTGGAGCGGCTCGAAAGGGATGTGGCCGCCGCCACCGCCGCTGCCGTTGAGTTAGTTCTATGCTGTGTGTTGTAGTGGTTGTGGTGGTGGTGGTGTTGTAGTTGTTGTTGTTGTTGTTGTTGTTGGTGGTGGTGGTGGTTATAAATTGTTGCAGATGATGTATTGTTGTTGCTTGATTGTGATGATGGTGATGCCAACCCTTGTCGCAGTCCCGCCGTGCCATTCCTGTACGGGCCGACGCCATTGCCGCCAGCCAAGCTGCCGCCGCTGGGCAGCGTGCCCGTGTGTCCCCCAGCTCCCCCAGCGCCGCCGGCCACACTGCCGCCCATCGGCACACCGTGCGCCTGCTGATGGTGCAGCAGTGTGCGATTTATGGTGCCGGTGCTCATCGGCGCCGTCGGCGAAATGCTGGCACTCGGCGCATTCGACGCTGAGAACAGCGGCGCCGTCTCCGACTTATCGCCATCCATGGTGGGCCTGCAAGCAATCAAACGCAATCAGACTTTCAGCTCGCATTGTCAAATCAAGCGCATAGCTCACCTCTTGCTCAGGTAGATCCAGGCGTGCGAGTCCGCGTAGACCAGTATGGTTAGCAGAAAGGCGGTCAGCAGGCCGGCGACCATCATCAGACTGAGGCCGAGCAGGCCGCCGCCGCAGAGGCCGTGCAGCGCCTCTGCATAGTGTCGATCGATGGCCCGTCTGTCCAGTGTGGCGGACAGATTGGTCAGATTGCGTTTCGTCTCCTCCAGGTCGTTGTCCATGGCGTTCAGTGTGCGTTGAATGTCAATGCGCGGATACGTGTCCTGGCTCATGCTGTGACAAGAATACAGATGTAAATATACATACATACATATATTTGTATATACTAAAATCATTATAAATATAGCTCGAGTTGTTATTGAGAAATGTCTGCCTAAGGCTAACCAATCGTATCATCGCATATTATTGTACTATGATTGCTATATATAGGAGCGTAGTATATAGGTATATGCATCCATTCGATTTTTATACCCTGAACCCATTGAACAGTATGTAACGGGCAGAAGGAATCATCGCAGACCCCACAAAGTATATATATTCTTCATCAGGGCGACGAGCTGAGCGGATATAGCTCTGTCCGTCCGTCTGACCCTTCGTATGAGCAAGCCGATCTCAGAAGTTATAAGAGCTAGAGAGCTGAAATTTGGCATGGATACTCCTGTTTACCATACGCCGTACAAGCTTATCATATATTCCCGATAACTCATTCGATACGTTTTTTATCGAGGATAATCGATAAATAGATTTTGTTTTTTCAGCCTAAATTGAATACTATTAGACCTGAAGACTTTCGATTCATTATGTATATATATTTAATGGATACGAAGAACTTGTAATTTATAGATTTTGTATACCACGCCCCCTCTTGACCCCAAATTGTAAAAAACGTATTTCAAGTACTAGAGGTTTGTGAACATTATGATCACGTTTAGCAAGTTTCATGAAAATAAACCTACAACAAAAGAAATGATTCAATAACTTAATTCTCATAATATTGCCCTCACTGCAGCGCAGCCCAAGCGCAGTCGCTGCTAACTGCGCAGTTAGCAGAGCGCGTGCTTATACATGCGCGTGGATGTCCATATGTGTGCATAGAAGAAGTGCAGCATGATTAGAATATTATCTGCTAGGGTTCAGGGTATCTAGTCTAGTCAAGCAGTCTCGACTAGAGCCTTCTTATTTGTTTCCTTCACTGTAAGTCTTAGATTAGTAGAGCTTAATATGCATGTGAGCCCATTAGATCTTTTGTCTAAAACTAAAAATCTCGAAATCCCCGATATAAACTGCCTTATATAGCTGTCTATAATAGGCAATCTATTATTTTACTTTTCTATGTAAGCTTGACAATTCTAGGCAGTTACGGGTTTATCTAATCAACATGCGACTACTAAAACACTAAAACACTTGGCTCAGCTCAAGTATCTAGAGTCTATATACGCCCCCAGGCAACGTTTCCTTCACTATGTGATACGTAATATGCAATGTTGATTGGATTGCTTCCAAGTCCTAATGAATGCGATGCTGTTGTTCTATTTACCGTTGCATCATTTCAACGCTCTCGCGAGCACGTTCCACCAAATCGCGGGACTCGTTGAGGCGCAATATGAAGCGATTGCGCAATGTGCCACAGTTAAGGAAATAAACATACGGACTGCGCTGTAATTTCAGAATCGAAAAGCAAACACACATTAGATAAGAAACTCATCAATGGGGGTAAATTGAATGCGCATGCAGCTTACCATGCCCACCTGGCGGCACATGTACTCATGGGGACGCATGCAAAAGTCGCCGGCTGCCACGCTGGAGGCCAAATAGATGCCGGCCAGCAGCCAGCAGATGATGATGCAGAACAGGCCCGAGACACTGAAGAAGATCAGCGTGCAGCGCGAGCGACGGGCGACCCCGATGACCAGGACTGTGCACAGGAACAGCAGCAGGGTGAGGAAGGCCAATGTGGCTGGCCATCGTATCGATTCATATAGATCGCCCAGCTAACAAAAGAAAGAGAGAGAGAGAGAGAGAGAGGAGAGAGAGAGAGAGAGAGAGAGAGGGAGATAGATTAATGAGAGTTCACATTCCCAAGCAGCTGTCTGGCACCTACATGGAGAATGCCCATCAGCGAGGTCTCGTTCTCGCTGCCCTTAGTCTTCATGAAATAGAGCACCATGTTGTCCAGCGAGGTGACCGCGCGCGACGTATTCTCCCGCACCAGACGCGACGTCTCAATGAGCAGCATAACTGCGGTCTGATTGTACTGGGGCTTCTCCACCATGTCCTGCACCTTGTGCGATGCCATTTTCGTTTCGAGATCACGCTTTATGGTTTCAGTCTGTCAATGAATGAGAAGGCAAAAGAGCATATTAGATATGTGTATTAGAGAGAGAGAGAGAGAGAGAGAGAGAGAGGGGGGGAATAATTGAATATCATATATCAGTTCAATATCCAGCTAAATCAGCTGGGTTGGGCTTTGGGCATGTCTTAATGTAAGCAAGGGCGCATTTGTAGTACGATAAGAAATTGATGCGATGAGTGAATAATGACTAACTACATGGTTGACTGACTGTCTGAGTGAGTAAGCCAATGACCAATTGAGCGACTTACGATTGACTGAGTAATTGACGAACCGATTGACTGACTGACTCATTGAGTACAGACTGAGTGATTGACGGACTCTTTGAGTGTTGTCTGACTGAGTATCCTAATTGACTGACACGCCTAATTATTGACTGACTGACGACAGATAGACAAACTGGTTGAATGAGTCGATTGGTTGAATACTGACTGGCTGATTGACTGAGTTATTCAATAATTATTAATAGACACGCCTAATTATTGACTGAATGACGACAGATAGACAAACTGGTTGAATGACTGAGTCATTGATTGGTTGATTGAATACCGATTGGTTGATTGACTGAGTTATTCAATAATTATTGACAGACATGTCTACTTATTGACTGACTGACAACAGATAGACAAACTGGTTGAATGACTGAGGAGTGATTGACTGATTGATCAAATTATTGAATACTGATTGGTTGATTGACTGAGTCATTCAATAATTATTGTTTATATTCACTTGTTCAATCAGGCAATGACTGATGGCAAGCCCAACTGGTTGTCTGATTCATTGTATGCCGCTTAATTGAATGTGTGGATCAATAGATTTTGACTGAATGATTGACTGGCTGATGAACTGACTATACATTCTGATTGAATTAATTGATTGACTGACTTATAGAATGACTGATGATAAGCGGAATGTTTGATAGATTGTCTGATTGACTGACTGTCACACCGACTGACAGATCAAATGATTGAATACTGATTGCCGACTGCTTGACTCGCAAACTGATTGATTGACTGATTAATGAATGAATATTGAAGGAAGAATATCTCCGACCGCCTAATGGAATAACTATTGATTAACTTAATAACTGATTGACCTATTGGAAAATTGTGAGACTGATATACTCAGACCACAAGTGCTTTACATTAGTGCTAAGCATTTTCGATTGATTATTCATTATTTCATTATCCCTTATCTGCTATCAGCTTGAATGTCATGAATGTCTCCCATGCCTTCCATCCAGTGCTTGATGGCAGCACACAAATTCAGTTTCCCGCTGAACTGTTGGCTGTAAACAGCTTCGCTATCCACTCACTAGGCATTGCCCTTAGAATTCCCATGTTGGTCATATAGATTAAGGGAAGTTGGGCAGTGTGGAAAAGGGCTCCTACATTTTATCCTGAGCCCCGTTTGTTGCGTGCATTGCACTCGCAGCGAACTGACCCGATTGAAGCTAAGCTGAATCTGGCCTAAGCGAGAGAAGAAGGCGGCTAAGTCAACTCGAACCCTCAACAAGTTGAAGTAATATGCCTAGATTAAAGCTGTTTACGCCAGCTGAATGTTGTCGCCGTTGATTATAATGGCGATATCCAGCGACAGCTACCACCGAAAAGCCATAGCAGAGCTGGGCTCTCGGTTTTGGGTTAGGGTTTGTCTTTGGGCTCGGGTTCGGGTTCGGGTTCGGGTTCGGGTAGTGCGGTGTTTGTTGTCCATTACTTAAGTTGTGACTCAGAGCCGCAGCAGGTGAGAGCAGTTCAAAAGTTAATGACCAAAAATGGGCAAAGCGAAAGCTCCCGCAAAGGACTCGCACATGGGCAGACAGACATTCAGATGGACGGAGGGATGGTGGCGCTGACAGAGGTAGAGGCAGACATGCAGCTGGCAAACAGGAACAAAGGACGAAAACGTTGCACATAAATATAGTAGTTTTTTTTTTTTGCTCGTAATGCTTTTGCTTCCGCACTTGTGCAAGGATTTAAGTACACACGGCTAAGGCAAAAGAAAGGCCCAAGGTGGGCAAGGCAAAGGGAAAGAGTAAGGGTAAGGGCAAGGGAAGGGTAGAGCAGGCAGCAGGGCTGCGCGACAGACATGGCAAAGCGTGACAGGGCGTAGGGTCGAGGACTTTGCCTAAAAGCAGCGCCATAGCAGACGCACGCACACAGGGCTACCCAGAAGCAGAAGCCGAAGCCGAAGCCACCCCCCACCTGTCTGGCAGAGCTACTCAGTGTGAGTGTGTGTGTGAGAGTGTGTTTAGTCCTGGGCCTAGATAATTAATAGCGTTTTACTCAAGGGCCAAGCAATGCCAGCCATCTGTTTGGGCCACAGCATCATCTTGTCCGCACCTAACATCCGGCTACGCCCTCAGCCGCACCCGCAAACGCACCCTCAACCGCACCGCCCCCTTTTTCAGCCGTGCTCCCTCTGCATTCACTTTTAGCTCGACTCGCTCTCTTAACCTTTCGCCTTATCGGCTTCTTTTATGTGTATGTGCGTATATATTGCTATACATACAGATGTATGTGTGTGTGTGTGTATGTATGTATGTATGTATCAGCGTCTGTGCGCTGACAAAGTTTATGAATAGAGCGCAAGCCAGCGCTGTGGCCCAACGTGTCCTCCATAGCCGTCCCTTATCCTAGCCAAAGATGCGACAGATGCGAGATATGCATGCCATCGAGCTGCAGTCGGGGCGGGGCAGGGCGGTGACAATTTCTGCAGCAATAAGCAAGTATTTGTCATATCCTTCGCCATAATCAAAGCTAAGAAAATGCATTTATCGATAAACACATTCGCTGGCAACATCATTTCATGGGGAATGCAATTGAAATGGGAATTCGATTTAATATTGCAGATTGTGCAATGTCTGGCAACGCTTAAAGCGTACAGAAAATGTTGCCTACTTTTTGGAGCGTGTGCAGAAGATATGCCAAAGACTATTTGATCTCGGATGGAAAACTCAAGATAAAAGTCTGAAGCATTGATAGCTTATAATGCAGTCGAAGTAAGCTCTCAATTGTGCATTAGCACATTCATTAGAATAGATAAAAGTTCTATAAATTGATGAAAAAAGGTTCTATAACAAAGGAAAACTATCGATAGATAGATAAATAGAACACCGAGTTTATTGGGCTTCAGTTTACAGTGTTTCCTTCATAATGAGATTTTTCATAATGGAAAAGAATGTTGGACTTATGACAAGTATTATATATATTATATTATCTAGTACATCATATAGTACTGTGCCAGCATGAACATGAAATTTACGACCGTTCCCAGCATCAAAGCAATAGAGTGTGCTCTGTGACCTAATCTCCACCATGATCTATGCTCCAATTGCACACAATGGGACGCCATGGCCATCGGTTATTATATAATAATTTTAAATAGATGGCCTCGATCTTTCGAGCAACGATTATTTAATCGGTTCAGCGTAGCTCACCGTAGCTCACTCATTGGAGTGAAGCAAAGAACCCTTACATCATATATGCCAGGAGACTTTCGTTAACGAACTAGGAAACACCACGAATTTCTTCAGTTTGCATTAAGGCAGACATGAATCGAATCTGTTGTTGGGCTAATTGTTGTGATATGAGCATTGAATACATTCGCATTCACACGATTACCGAGCAAATCGCTGGAGTGGGGAGCCAGACGAAAGACGTCGACAACAAAGAATGTCGAAAGATATCGTATGTCGGGCAAATAGAAGGTAATCGGAATATGCAAATGCTCGAATTTGAATGGTGCGAATTATGACATTTCATGCGGCCCCACTCTGAGCCACTATGAACCACGTTTCCGGGCCTGACGTAACGCCAAATTCAATGGAAAAGAAGTGAAAAGCGATCCAGCTGGCCGGAATGTCAAGCACTCGAATTTCCACGCAACGTAATCGATCCCCATTCAGTTCCCATTTGCCTGCGGCCCAAATGTCCATGGCGACAGCGATGCAACGGTGGATAGGAATACCAATCCCCAAGGATTGAGTGTGCCGGACTATGGTTTGAATGCGTCACTGGGCTATCCCTATGACAGACACTGAGTATGTTCCACTGGGGTAAGACAAGAGTACTCAATGAGGGATCTCAATCAGATTATAATCTTACTAAATGAAAGTTGTTAGCAATACTTTGCTGAATACTTGACCTAAGAGAACCGCCTAAATATTGATTATAGAACTTAATAAAATCCAAATTTAATATGCGAAATGTTGTACATTAAGTTTAAAGTAAGCTGAAGCTTAAATGAATGTTGACTTCTAACTAAAACATGCAACAAAGCGAAAAGAAAAAAAAAATAGTTTTCAACAATTTGCAAAGTTCTTAGTTATATGCATATACATGTATATATATATTTCTATATATGTATATGTGTATGTGTGTGATTTTCCATTATGCTGCTCGTAAAACTTTTACTTTGTAGCGAAACTTTTTTGGGCATTACTTACCTCTTGTTTAAGATTGAGCACAAGACTCTCCACCTTCCTGCCGGAGCTGAAGGCCTGCAGCAGACCATTGTGGAAATCGTCGTTGCCATATAAACCTGCAATGGAGCGAGCGGTGAAGCAAACATGTTGAGTAAGACTCGAAATAGATATATGTACAAGTATAGTCAAGGCATCGAATTTCTACTTGGCAAACAAAATTGAAGCCGAATTGTTGCCGAAGCCCTTTTTCAATTAATAAGTACAAAGTTTTGGGTGTAAACTTAAATTGATGCAGTTGAGCCACTACTGGAGAGTATTACCTTTAGTGAGGTGCTCGAAATGTTCTCTATAAAGCTCAGGGGAAGCTGAAGCTGGCTGCTGAGAGCTATAGCTGTTTGCTTAGGGAAGCATTTGACTTGATTTGAGATGAGGCTACCTGCAGAGGCTTAAAGGGCAAGGGATGTGCGTGAAGTGGAAGATAACATTATCTCCTATCTCTGTCTATTTTTATTAATCTTATATACAAAGGTCACACTTCTCCTCTTTCCGCCTTTGTAACTTCTCTTTTCCTCTTCTCACCTTTCCCTATATATACTTCTCTCTCTTTCTCTCTTCTCATAAGATATCATTACCTCCTATCTCTGTCTCTTTCTATTAATATTATATATAAAGTTCAGAATCCTCCTCTTTCCGCCTTTGTACTTATCTCTTCTCTTCTCACCATCCCCTATACATACTTCTCTATCTTTCTCTCTTCTCATAAGATAGCATTACCTCCTATCTCTGCCTCTTTCTATTAATATTATATATAAAGGTCAGAATCCTCCTCTTTCCGCCTTTGTACTTATCTCTTCTCATCTCACCATCCCCTATACATACTTCTCTTTCTTTCTCTCTTCTCATAATTCTACTCTCTTCTACGTAATTCTAATTCACTCTCTCATTATATCATTTTCTATCTTCAATTCTCCAGCTCTCCGCGCTTCTCTGCTTTCATCCTGTACCTATCTCACTCTACCTCTTTATTCTCCCACCCTAACTTGGTAACGATAGTAGCGCTCTCTCTCTCTTTTCCTGCCTCTCTTTCCCTCTGTCTCTCTCTCTCTTTCTCACTTTGCATTTGAGCTCTGATTATGCAAACCCTTTGTCTATTCGCCGCTTTAGACTCTGCTCGACCGCATTCGTTGAGCCACAAGAGCAAAGCTCGCACTGGACACATTTTTGAGTCAATTAAGAGCGCTAATTAAATTATTATTATGATTATATTGTTGTTGTTTCTGTCGTTCGTTCGTTCGTTCGTTTTTCTTTTTATTATCATTGCACGCGTGGGCTGGATTATAATGTGGGGCCGCTGGGGCCTCCGCTGACTAGAATTGACTCGGGGCATTACCTTTGGCACTTTGACACAGTTTACTTCGAAATGGGCGAATTAAGTTCGCCGACTTTGGGTTTTCGGCTTGGATTGTGAGTTTTTATATACAGCCACGACAATTGACGCGACTCGGGGCGGCGATCGCTCGCCCATAAATCCAGATACGTGCCAAAGCCACAGCCGCGCACGTAATGGAGCAATGCAACGGGCGACAACGTCGTCATCGCTGTCGACTCTCGACTCTCGACTCTTGGCTCTCGACTCTTGGCTCTTGTTTTGGCTAATTGCCAAGTTAAACACGCGACGGGTACGTGCATTTGGTCCTCGGGGCGTGGCCGCCCTGTGAGGGCGGGCAGGCAGTCAGGCGGGGTTTTGGCATGGATATACATATGTACATATGTATGTGCATATTACGACAATGGGTTCAATGCACCCGAACCGGCACTTACCTAGTCCAATGGCCGCACAGGTCATCAGCGTTATGATGACCAGCGAACAGCTCTGGCAGCGCTGGGCGCTCGGCTTGCGCTGCTTGCGATCGCAGCAGCGCGTCAGCAGATACAGCAGCAAGCCGAGCAACGAGAGTATCAGCATGCCGGCAGGTATGGAAGCCAGAATACCCAGACTCTATAAAGAAAGAGAGAAAGAGAGAGAAATAACAATATTAGAAACTTGTTTAATAAGAGACATCTATCGATAACTATTAAACTCTTAGTTAACTCTGAGGAAAAGGTCAAATTTTACTTCATGTGTGTATAAATAGATCAATTCTATGCCATAGATATATGAAAATAATTGAGTAATTAAAATAAAAGCAAGTGATTTATATATATGACAGTCAATAATCGATAACTATCGTAGAGCAGTAATCGAAATGGGCAATTGGTAAAGTTCTCTATAGCATTTAGATAAACTTCCCTAACAACAACAAAGATCGATAAATCATTTTTACCAAAACTATATGTTATCGATACATATTTGTTGTTCGACTTGCGTCTAATTAAGTTTATCGATGATACTTTCATAATACATATAACTGATACTATATATACATAATTAATATCGATCATTTTTAGTGTTATAGATAACTGTAAATCGAATATTTACAATACAAAGACAACTTTTTTATAATCCTCTTAGATTTATTAAGCCAACTATAACATATGAAACCAGTATACTGCAAGTGAGGCTGCAAAGATTTATCGATAACTCTTATGTGCATAGCTGTGAGCTCATTTATCATAAGGAAACACAACTAATGAACGCCATAGACATCCATATGTGTCCGAACCACATAAGTCACGTGTCTACGAAAGAAAATTGAGTTTCGCTCACTCTAGAATGTAATCGATAACTGACAAAACGAGTAATAATCATCAGCCGAAAGGCGACATTGTGGTCATATTTCGCTGAGCACTGTGGATATACGGCAAACATGAAGTCACGTAGCTCTCCTTCGAAACAATATTGACTACTGGACCAAGCCAAGCCAAGCCAAGCCAAGCGTCCATTAAGACCCCAAAAACCAAGTCGAACGATGCGAAGCATAAACGAGATAAACGGACCGACGGCCGGACAACAGGACGACGGACGGACAGCAGCGGAGAAGGACACGAATTTGTTTCTGGATATTGAGTGAACTTTTAATTAAATAACTTGCAGCTCGTTTTCTGCCGTTTGAGCTGGATGTTGTTCTTGTTGTTGCCTCTGTTAGTTGACTGCCCAGCCGAAAAGCAACAACAATAACGGAAAGAAGAGAGAGAGAGAGAGAGAAAGAAGCGCACAAGAGAAAATAAACAGAATAGAATTAAAAAATAAGGACGAAGCCGAAAAACGAAACGAAAATTGTGTAAAAATTCGTCTGGAAAGTTAATTTTTTGTCGCTGAAGACCATTTTTGGGTGCAAAATTTAATTGAATTGGCAACACTATGCCACGAGAACGTCGACAACAACACCAGCGACAACAACAAGGAGCCCCCAGAGTTGTCAGGGCAACTTTTAAGCTGAGCCCCGGCTGAGACTCAGGCCACGGTTCGGGTTCGGGTTCGAATTCGGGCTCGAGCGAAGGTAGCAAAGGCGACTAAACTACGGTTGGCTTAACGGAAATTTCATTGGCACTCATTAAAAAATATTATGTGGCTGAAGCAGCAGCAGCAGCTCTTTAAATATGCAGCCAGTCCAGCTAAAGGCATACCCTGTAATTGTGCTAAAAAGCATTTTGATGCAATTAGCAAGTAATTTCGTTAGCGCGCGCAGAGTGGGAATGTCCCTAATCTAAAGTAAATGCATGGCGAAAAGGGCGATCGATGAGCAGGACTAAGGCTCACGGAAGGTATTTGAAAAAGAGAATAGCATGTATTTGCTATACAACTGATATATCCTATATATACCCTGGATACTCTATATAGTGTAGAGCATTTTACAGGGTATATGTGCGTATGTACTTTACTATACATAGGTATTGTTATATATATACTTATATATATACTATATATATATACCCTGTAAAATTCTCAATGTTGGGCAAGCTTCTAAACAACAAACAATTAGCAAATAAACAACTCTAATATATTTACACCTATTATATATGCCATCTGATAGCATTCTATATACCCTGTAATTACAAAAGAACTTATTTTTGTAGCGTAACTTCTCATTAAGAACTCTGAACTCCGTTAGCCTCTCAGGGTAATACCCTAAAATTACTATAACTCCGACTACTCCAGGACCCCTCCCCCTTTCTTCATATGCAGCGCTGGGGTAAGCAAGGGCGGGCAGTTGCTCGAATTGGTCGAGTCGAGTTATTGGACACCAACGCTGTCTGGCCGGCCATGAGTCAGCGTCGGATCGATCCGCATTGCCACTCGAGACAGCGGGGCATATCAGGTGGCCCAACATGTCAATCAAGTCTAATTAGAGGGGCGCACAGCGCTGGCTCGCTCTGCTCCTGCTCCTGCTACTCCTGCTGCTGCTGCTACTCCTGCTGCTGCTGCTACTCCTGCTGCTGCTGCTGCTGCTACTCCTGCTGCTACTCCTGCTGCTACTCCTGCTGCTGCTGCTGCTGCTACTCCTGCTACTCCTGCTGCTGCTGCTACTGCTGCTGCTGCTGCTACTCCTGCTGCCGCTGCTGCTGCTACTCCTGCTGCTGCTGCTGCTGCTGCTACTCCTGCTGCTGCTGCTGCTGCTGGTTAGGGCAGCGCGAATAGTCGGTGTTTATGCGTTTAATAATTTATGCCGCATGCAAATTGTTGCCTCCTTTGCAACGTGCAACGTGCCCGTGCCACGTGCAACGTGCAAATAATTATTAAAGGCAAAATACAGAAGAAAGAAAGAAACTGGCCCCGTTGTCGCCGTGTGTTCTGTTGACTCTTTGCGTGTCCTCTGCCAGTTGAATGACACTCGAGCGCCGCCCCCAAGCCCCAGCCCTCAGCGCCCTCCCCGAACACGGCCAGCGCCCGCCCCCCAAGGCCCCGCCAATTGGCTGCAACTGCAAAATGAAGCGGAAATTCGGACGTAACTAGCCTGACAAGCTGCCTCAAAATGGCAACGACAACGACAACGACAACACCCACAGCCTAATGGCAACTCTCTGACATTGTTGGGGAAGGGGGGCGGTGGCAACCCTTTTTTTAGCCAGCGGCCACAAGCGCTAAAAATGGCAAATTGCGAGCTGGCATCGGGCGAAGCTGTTAAATTGAATTAAATCAAAGCAAATTGCCAGCAACAAAAACAATGCGCTAGCTGAGCTTTTGTTTGTGGCCACAGAGCAGCAGAGAGAGAAAGAGGGAGAGAGAGAGAGGGAGATAGATATCGGATGCCCATTCGCACATTCGTTTACACTTTTGTTAGCTTTCAATTGAGAATTGTCTATGGGAAATGCTAGAAATGTGTGAAATTTTTGGCTTGTGCATGCACCCACACACTAACACACACACACCAACACACACACACACACACACACATACACAAGCATTATATTTGTGTATAGAGCTGTTGTTTAATCAAAATTAGCACTTGAGCTAATATTTAAAGCCAACAAGAGAACATTTTGGACTTTGTCAATCGGAAAAGATTTGAAACGGTTAAATTAAGCAAATAGAAAACTAAATGCAACTAAATGAATTCAACTTGTGTATAGTATATGTATGTAGATGTATATGTACACAAGTAAGTTGATTGACTAACTTAACTTGAATGCTTAATTACTCAACTTAGCTTAAATGCTTCACTAACTAGCTAAATTGACTAGCTTGACTAAGAGAGTTGAGCACAGTCACTTGATTGATTGATTGACAGAGACAGATTGACCAAGTTTAATGACTAATAGACATATAGTTAGCCAATTAGTTGGCCATGAATTATTTAGTCATTGTTTAGCTGAGTAACTGTACGATTGATTGATGGCTTAGCTAATTGAATGAGGACTGATTGAATAGTTGAACTGACTGTTGAATGGTTTACAGAAGTAGAGCTTGACTGACCATAATAATTGATTGATTGACTGACTGACTGACTGCTTGTTGAATTAAAGTTCTGACTGACTGATTGACAGAACGTAAATGGTGATTGAAGAAGTGGGTGAATGATTGACTGAAAAGATGTCTCAAGCATTAAATCAATCAATTAACCACTATGCATGTCCAACAGCTAAGTGATTGACTGTTTAATCAATGATTGACAGTCTGAAATATTAATAATTTAATACATTGATTGACTCATAATAAAATAAACTTACTTCAATCGACTAATTGAAATGATTTATCGATCGACTGACTGTTTTATTGATTGATTGATTGACTGATTGATGTGAATTGATGCCTCATCAACTGTCTGACTGACTATGATTAGCGCTCCATCGATATGCCTTCGATTACATTGCATGCCAGACTACAAGCAGAGACAATTACGCGACGATATTTCATACTTTCCACCGATATCCAACTTTAGGTGTTCAATGCCTGTCAATGGAAACATCTTTGACCACAATCGCATGCACATGCAAAGGTGCCACAGCCATGAACTGCTACTATGTAAAAGAGAGAGTGCTCAAAGTACACTTCTAATTGCTTCGGGAACTGAAAAGCTTTGCCATAACTCTTCAATAGGTGAAGAACTCAATTATGAGACTTTACCAATTGATGGGAATATTATCAAAAAGTTGTGTGGCACAGTTGAAGTGTATTTTGAAAGCAATCTGGTTGCCACCCTCTCCCTTTCCCTCTCTCTTCCTCTCTCTCTCTCTCTTGCTCTCTCCAACACTGTCGCTATCAATCTTAGCTTTGAGAGTCCAACAAAAACTTTCATATTTCAAATGCAACATATCGAGTTGTTGTTGTTGTTGTTGCCTGTCTTGTCTCTAGTTGCTGTCTGGGGCATATGTAGGCGTTGCTTGTGACTCTCGTAACATTTTTTTTTTATAGCTGCGACAACTTCAGAGCTCAGTCACTGCCAGTCTCTGCCCCCCTCTCCACGGCTCCTCTGGCTATTAGCGTAGCGCCGAAATTAGAACGTCAACGTCGAGAGACAGAGAGCTGATGGAAAAACCAGTTTTTCCCTTGACTAAAACAAAAACAAAAACAAAACCGAAACAGACAAAAAATGCCCTTTAGCCAAACAACAGTTATGGGCAAAAGTGTGCGCACACATTTACAGTTATGCATACAGTCACACACACACTAACGTGCGATAGACAGAGGCGATATAATATCAGAATATGTCAGCGTATATAGCATGACGCTTCCGGAGGCACGCTGTGAGGGCTTTGCTCAAAAGTAACTGCAAATGCAGCTGCAAATGGAACTGGAAATGGAATTGGAACTGGAACAGCGAATGGAATTGGAATTGGAACTGCAATCAGCATTGCACAAGGCACAAAGCAAATGCCGCAATCTACACGAGATGATAACTGTAACAGAATATGAGAAGCTGTGCAAAAATCTGAACGAACTTGAGATGCCCTCAAAGCGAAAAGAGAGAGAGAGAGAGGAAGAGAGAGAGAGAGAGACTTGAGTATATGAGGTGTAATATGGAACTATAAGATGGAATGAAACAGTGCTCTATTGATAGAAATGCTGCGAGATATAGAGCCACTGTAGATAGGTTGTCTATAGGATGACAGATCTTACAGCTGAGTTGCTTATCTATCGTAATACAGTAGAATCCGGTTATAACGACTCCGCTTAAAGCTTCCAACCGGTTATGTCGACGAAAATTCGATGATTTGGTTGGTCCCCATACAAACTTATATGAAATAAACCTTCTGGTGTAAAGCGTTCGCCGGGTATAGTCCCGGGTATAGTCCCTTGATGCTACTGTATCTACAATTCAATACCAGGATTACAGATGTTATTCCACTGTTAACTGTTAACATTCAGGACAAAGTCGCTCAGTTATGGCATCAGCTGAGCACAGGCCTGGGCGGGACGACAGATTGGGCACGGATTGCAGTGATAGGAGTGCAACAGAAGCCCACGAATTGGACAGCCTTGACCAGGACACAAACGTTGACATGGGTTACAGCTGGAGCTGCCTCAACAGTGCCTGCTGCAGTTGCAGTGCCGCCCCAAACGGAAACGTCAACGAGCTTCGGCCTCTGCCGCTGCTGCCGCTGCCGCTGCTGGGTTAACGCCGTCGCACAGGAAGCAAAGCCGACAAAGGCCAAACTGCAAAGCTACAAACTAAAAGCTGGCTAAAGGCAAATGGCCAGAGCCATAGAGCCCCAGCTAGAGACTGGTTATGCGCTTGTGCCCGATGAATAAATAAAATGCCGAGGCAAATTATTGAAAGGCCTCGCAAGAGAGAGGAAGTCGAGGAAGTGCGCACAAATGGCAGGTAATATTGTGTACCCAAACGCATATTGAGTGGAGCAGTGGGGCTGGAGTGGGGGCTCGATGCCGGATGACCGGCAACGGGACGGTTGGGGGTGCCACTGGCGCAACTCCCAACTGCTGTCCGGGCCTTTGACGCGGCTGACATTTCATATGCAAATCACGTGACGTGACGCACTAAAAAGCAAACAGAAAAGCAGAAAAAAAAAACAAACAAGAAACAAGTAAATACAAAATATAAAAAAAAATATATGAAAAAAAAACTGAATTGGCCGCAGCGGAATTACAATTGCGCAATTTCTAGATGAGAATAAAGATCACATAAATATTATATGCCATATAGAATATACATGTGTGCATGCATCAATGTGCATGTGCATGAACTCTGCTGTCACGGTAGAGTCAGGCGTGTTCACCTAGCTGATTGAAGGTGCTTAAGAACTGATCTATATATATATATACTTATATATTCTATATATCTATTCTATATATCTAGTCTATCTTTGTCTATTATACTAAGCGCAACAGTTAAGACATGTATCTGAAACAAGTCTAAATATTTTCTAGCTAAAGTCAATAGGTTCACCTCTTACGTAAGTGCCTCACCTCAAACAGCACATGCATGCATGCATATATTATTGATAGATGATTTCACTCTTATCAATCCTGTCCCGCTCACTCACTTTTACATCTCTCTCTCTCTCTCCCTCTCTCTCTCTATGTCTCTTTCTGTTTGTTTTCTTCTTTCTCCATGATTATATCGCTCTGCCTGCTCATATTTCGCTCTCCATTTACTTCCTTTCTTTGTCAATATCTTTCTTATCTTTATTTTCCTCACGCTCTCTCTCTCTCGCTCTCTCTCTCTCTCGCTCTCTCTCTCTCTCTCTCTCTCTCTCTCTCTCTCTCTCTCTCTCTCTCTCTATCACTCTATTTATCATTCATTTTCAAATTTTTCATACTCTTTCTCTATCTCAATTTACATGTTTCATTTCTTTCTCTTTCTCTCTCTTCATCTATAAATTTAAAATCTCTCTTAGTTACCTACCTCTGTCTCTCTCTCCTTCCATATATTTTTTTCTCACTATTTCCCGGTCCCTTTCTCTATCTCTCTCTCTCTGTCTCTTGCTTCATCTTCCTCAATCTATGTTATTTTGTCACTCTCTCTCTCTCACTCTCTCTCTCTATCTATTTCTCTCTCACTCTTTCTCTATCTATCTATTTCTCTCTCACTCTCTCTCTCTCTATCTATCTATCTATTTCTCTCTCACTCTCTCTCTCTCTATCTATTTCTCTCTCTCTCTCTCTCTACATATATATATCTCCATTTTTATCTATCTATTTCTCTCTCTCTCTCTCTCTCTCTCTCTCTCTCTCTCTCTCTCTCTCTCTCTCTCTCTCTCTCTCTCTCTTTCTCTTGTTGAACTCGACAACTCCTAAATGCTTCAACATTTTGATCTGGCAACTCTCTTTTAGCTTGTGGAATGATCAAAAGTACTATGCATATAGGCAACCATATATAGAAGATCTATATATGTATGTACGTACATATGTACATAATAATTGCAAACTAAATATTTAATCAGCAGCACAAGCTTGCTTCGAGGTTGCTTAGAGAGCCTAGGGTAAGTATTCGCATATTCAATATAATAAATGTATATATATACATGTGTAAATATACACACAGAGCTATAGTACTTTTCTCTAAACACATTGTAAAAGTTTCCAATAAAATAAACACATGCTACAATCACATCAAAACAGATCGTTTAACCAACTAACATAGATTCGTCCGAGCATGCCAATATAGATTTAAATAACAGCATCATCATTATTATCATCATCATTATTATCATTAACAGCATCATGATCGAGTCAATTATGTAGCTAGAGCCGAGGGTCGTCGTATAAACAAATGCTCGAGATTTGGGGATCCAAACAATGCCTTGGTGTGAGATCTCTGCTTGGGCCATTAACGGAACAGTCAGATATACAGATAGACAGCTATATGGATATACACATATATATATATATATATCTTTTATAGAGGGAGACTGACGCCTACGCCAAGCTTTCGAGCAGCATGCATGGGGCGGGGCACACCAGAGATTAACCATAAAAGCAAGACCAAAGAAACCAAAAATCTGTGTGAATCATACAGAGAGAGAGAGGGAGAGAGAGAGAGGAGAGAGTGTAGAAACAGAGGGGGACGCCAGGAACGTTTCGATTCCAAAAATGAGACACTTGGGACGCCCACAGAAGACTTCCAATTGCGGCATGCATCGAAAATGAAATCGAAACGTTTTTGAACTTGAACTTTTTTCTTTCCCGTTTCACATTTGAAGTCGAGTCGAGTCGAGTCGGGTCGAGGGGCGCCGCTGTAGGGTATTGGAAAAACCAAGCTAACTGGTCCAGTTAGCCAGTTAGTCGAGCCACTCGCTGCGTGGGCCAAGGCTAAAGTTTTGGCTGTTGTTGTTGTGTTTTTTTTTTCTGTTTCTCAACTGTTTTTCGATACTTTGATTTTCGAATTCTTTCGTGTGTGGTCGCTCCACTTAGTAAGTCTTCGAACCAGCAGCAGTTAGGATGGGGGCTACGTTCTCTGCTTCATTTTTTGAAAAATTTGAAATATGTTAACGATGCAGCGGCATGTTTTTTCTTGTTGTCTTCTGGCTTTTCTTATACACTTGCTAAGGGCATGCGAGCTTTGTAATGGAGAAATGCGGGGCTTAGTTGGGTTGGGTTTAAATGCAATGATTTCATATGCTATATAAAGGTATGTCTTATGTCTGCTTAGAGCTTAACTAGCTTTAGCTGGAATCGGGTTAAGACTCCGGCCTAATTCGAAAAGTTCCATTCAAGTTTTATTGAATTTCGCTTATTTATTTATTGATGATATAAGCCATCGACAGCTTGAGAGCATTGAAAGTGCAGTTGGCTTTTGTTTGGCTTGTTTTTTTTTTTCCAGCTTTGCTTGGGTCGAATGCCTCAAATGTAACGAAATCAAAACGAAATTAGAGCAGCCCAGGCAGTGGTAGGGGCGATGGTAGGGGCAATGGTAGAGGCAGAGGCAGAGGCAGCAGCAACGAGGCAAAGGCAAATAAACATTCCAAAGTTCCAAAGTCGACGACGCTTGTTGCACAAATAAACAACAGCCGGGCCAAATGAGATAAACAGGCAGCAACAGCAGCAGCAACAGCAGCAGGGGCAGCACGAGGGGAGGGGGCAAACAGCATCTCAGTTGCAAGGCATTCGAGCTGCGACTTGGAATCTGAGGCTGGGCAAAAACTCAGCCCAGGCAAACAGCGCACAGATAGCATATATCTAAGTAGCCAGCTCTCAATGTGTGCGTGTGTGTGTGTGTGTGTGTGTGAGTGAATGTGATTGAATGGCAGAAGTTTTATGACGAGCCGTAAAAGCGACAGCAAATACAAAAGTATCTGTAAGTAGGCACATTGCCATGTCATGTATCTGCTGCAGATGCATCTGGCAAATGTGAGGGCAGCTGCCTGCCAGTTGTTGTTGTTGTTGTTGTGGTTGCATTTGACAGGCAGACAGCCGGAAAAACTATATGCCAGGCCACATTGTAACAGAGAGGGAGAGTGAGAGAGAGAGAGCGAGAGAGAGACGAAACCAGAACAAGCGCATCTTTCGGATTGCATTTTCAATTGCAATAACCCAAAATGAAAGTCAGCCAGCAGTGAAGAGGGAGCGCGAGCGAGAGAGAGAGGGGGAGAGAGAGTGGGAAGTACGTCATTTCGAGTGCCTGATAATTTGCCTTCGGATAGTCTCGAATAGGGCCTGCTAAATATAGTCGGCCAGCAGCAGTTCGTAAACTCTGACTTCTGGCAACAGCTGGCGTCTGCGGCGTGTGGAAATGTGGAAATTTATGGAAATTTAGGGAAATGTGCCTGCTGCAATTGGCTGCGAGGGTTGCTAATGCCGCGCTAGTCACATGGGCTAAGCGGCTGCTGAGCAAACACAAGATTAAACCACAAATGGGCAAAGGTGGCGCGAGAGAGAGAGAGAGAGAGAGAGAGAGCGAGAGAGAGAGAGAGTTGCACTCAAAGATACCCTGTAATTTACAATGGCAAATCTATTAGACGAATGGCAGAGTCATATCCACTGATGTCATCGATAGGTCTTAGATTTGGGAGTTCAGACTAAGAAATATCAATTAAAATATATCGATATACATTGCTAAGAGAGCTTTAGTTACTTTCGATATCGAGTTATCGATAATCAATGCTGAAATGCGTTCAACATTTGCTTTGCGTGAGTTCAAGTTCATTTCCTAGGTTCAATAGAGCCATAAAATTGCCCGTCGAAGTTATCGATAATCATCGATGAATGAATAATGCTAATAATGTATCGATAAAAGTTGATACATGCTTGGCCATGCCCTCACCGCTTATGCCCTTACCTGCAGCACGTTGATACCCCTGCTGCTCGCTCTCTAATGGGTAGAATGGTATTGATAATGCTGGACGTGCATCTATCTATAATATGATACATGATATGCGGGCTACGAATGCGTAACGAGTTTTTAACAGGCGACTGTGACTGTGACTGTGCCGCCTCGACGATGCAGCTTGTCTTGGAGCTGACAGTGCGTCATCACCTTGGGACTAGACAAGCAGATGACACAGAACGAGGCGAAGGTGGAGGAGGAGGAGGAGGAGGAGCAGAGTGAGAGACTCTTCATCAACACTAGAGAGCAGCGCATAACAATCCATTGAGGTGCTGCCGGAAAGGGGGCGGGCGAGGTGGGGAAACAGGTTATACATATCTCAACTGGAAGAGCGGGGGGCGAAGGGGAGGAGGATGAGCCAGCCCAGTGGGAGGCAGGGGCAGGGCCACAACACTCGTTGTCGCTGTCGCTGTCGTCGTTGTCATTGTTGTCAAGAGTAATTGTGTAGCTATTTGAAGGTTAAATTGATCATCATCAACAGCAACAGCAACAGCAGCCGTCGACGCCAGCAGAAATGCAATGTGCGACCCTAGTCGACAGTGTGAGATAGAGCTGAGCTCACAAAAGGGTTAGGGCCATGCGGGAGAGGAAGGAAGAGCCTATGACATAAGCTGATTAAACACAATTCTCAATTAAGAGACTAGACAAAGTGTATGTAAACAATGTGGGCATACGCCTAGATTCCAACTAATGCCAGAGAAAGAGAGAGAGAGAGAGAGAGAGAGAGAGAGATTATCGTTCCGCTTTCAATTTGAGTTTCAGCATTAATCCCAAATAGGCGAAAGTATTAGCTCCAGGCACAAATAAATACAGATATTTTTGTAGGAAATTCCTCAGAATATTCAACTGTATATTTATACAAGGGCCATAGTCGAGATATTCTTGATAAGGTGGGAATGAAATATAATTTTTATGCAGAACAAAGTTTGTATATATAGGGGTTGCTCAAGAGCTCAACATCAAAGCGAGGGATTCTACAACTCGGGACAGAATTCTCAAGAAGAGCCGCAATCGACTTGCGAACAGTTCTATGCCAGCAATTCCTATGGACAAACTTATCCGAAACGGTAAATCGTAGCATAATAATTCTGATTTCAATCGATCTAAAGGCCTACATCTTCAATCCGTTTGGAGTCTTAAGGCAGCAACTATTGGGGTATCGAAATTTATGGATGCAGTTGAATAGACAGAAACAGCTCTATGGATGCACTTTGCCGGGCTGAATGAACCTCTCGAGTAGCATCAATAGAAGAGGCCGCTTTACCTACTTCCATTTTTCCACTTTTCCATTTTCCTCACTCGCTCTACTCTCTCTCTCTCTCTCTCTCTCTCTTAGATAACAGTCGCCGCTTCCACTTTCATCTCGGGCCGCCAGCCACATATTGTGTGGTAATAAATCCTTATGCAATTTTCATAAATTTGGTGGCTGGGACAGCTACCTTGCCCCCCGCCTGGTCGCGTTCTACATTCAATAGAGCAACGAATCGAGTCGAGTCGAGTCGCTGGGTCTGTCAGTCGATAAGCAGATTAGCTTACTGGGCTCATTTGCCAGCGAACCGCAAACAGAATTGGCTTAAGTGCTGGCTCATTGTGAGGCCCATTATGGGCCTGGGTAATCCCATGTGACGTATGTATTTAGCGCTCGACTCGTCGATAGCCGGCAAAAACAACAATGTGGCAAATGGCAAACCACCTGCCCTCCAATTGGGAGCAGCCCAGCCGATCCGATCCGATTCGATCCGATGCCAGTCGAGCTGTCCTCGTTTCCCTATGACTGTGCCTGCTCCGCCAATTTTGCTTTTTTTTATATATATATATTTTACTTTTTTGCTGACGCGCGTAAAAACTACGCCCAATGCAGCAGCAGCGGCAGCGGCAGCAGCGGCAGCAGCGACAGCTGACCTACATCCGCATCCAAGAAAAAAATCCAAGCCAAAGCCGAGCCGAAGCGAGCCAAAACGAGCGTCGAATCTGACCTGAATTTGACAATGGAGGCGCAGCTTTGTTGCTCTGCCAGCCATCTACTTAGCCAAACAGCAAAGCCGGCAACATTTTTAATCCAGCTAATTTTCAATTAACTCTCGCAAGAAAATGCCTGGAAAAGCTGAGCGCAACTGCATTTGGCATTTGTGTGATTTGCATGTTGTTCCGGGCTGGCGACTGGGTCTCCTCGGGCAGCTGACCTACGCCACATCCCCAAGGGACGACGGACAAAGGACAACGGACTAAGGACGACAGGACGACAGGACGGATGGACCCAAGGAGCGTACGTGCAACGCCTTTTTGTTGCCTTTGGGCGTCGCTCGACGCTCGACGCTCAACGCTCCTCGAGCTCTTGGCCGGGTAATTGATGTTGACGTCGCCTCGTTGCCCGGCTCGGCCTTGTGCGTAATTGACGCTGACGCTGACGCTGATGTCGGCGTCGACGTCGACGTCGCCGTTGCTCCAGGCAGAACTGCAAAGTTTTTCTTCTATATATTTAATGCACACTCTGTTTTCCTCTTAATAGTCCATGGAGGGGCACATTGGCTGTTGCTGTGTAAGTCTTTAAAATTTTGGTATTTTAGGGATATTTCTTTCAGGTCTTTCTTCCCTCTTTAAAGCTAAGAAAATCTGCATTCATTATGTTCAAATCGCTTGACGATTTATAGGTTACCTTCAGCAACTTATCATCCTAGACTAAGCGATGTCAGCTCTTGAAGGATTTTCAAGTTTATTGCTACAGATACGCCCTAGTTCTACAAGTCCTACAGTTTCAGAGACATGTGTCCTTTCTATTCCGTTTTATAGCTACATTATGGGAGTTGTATTTTTCAAATCCTTCATTTGCTTTAGGGTTCCTAAGGTTTTCACAGCTTACAGTTATATTTAGTCACATCTCTAATGAGCAGTTCATAAGATTTTGCAGGAAGCCGTAAGAGTCTATACTACGCTTATCTTCACAAATCTTTATACTATATATATTATGTATTAAACCAACTATTAAAATCACTGATTGAAAATATCTTTCATAGATATCTATAATGATGCAGGACTTTATGCGGGAGTTTGACTCTCATTTATCCCTGTAATTTTCGCATTTTGAGATCTAACAAATCCCCTATACTGGCGACTTTTCCCATTAACATATATATTAAATCATTTTCAAACTTGAATTCATTTTTCGTATCATTGTCAATTTGAAAATCGTGAACATTAAACTCTTCTGAAAGCCAATCCATGGGCAGATAAATCATTTCTCTAAAGGAATTTCATATTTGATATGTTTGGATGTTTGGCTCCCAGTCACGCCCATTTCCGCAATGAGAATCAAAGAGCTGTCATTCCCAATTACAATCGGTGCTGGGCATCGTGAGTGTGTGGTTATATCGAATGGACTGTATTGTTTTTGTTTTCATTTGTTGTTGTTGTTGTTGTTGTTGTTGTTGCCATCGGTTATCATACGGACCACTGGCTCAAGATGCTGCCAGATAAACCGCGAGCGAACGCAGCCACGCAAATGGTGGGCGGCCCAGCCAAGGAAGAATGAGAGTGGAAAGGAAGAGCCAGGAGCTGGCAGCAGGAGAAGGTGCGCGGGGGCCACAGGCATTTCGTCAGTGAAACAATGGCAGCTGCTCTGTGTTCCCTGCTGCGAATCGAGGTGAGTGGCGGCTGTAGGGTTCGGTTTTTCTTCTTGCTTGCTTTCTTTCTTTCTTTCTTTCTTTGTGTTTTTTTTTTTATTATTGTTGTTGGTTTTTGGGTTCGACCATGCCCATTGATACATGGCGGCGGCCGTAGACAACGGGCAATCAAAAGAAACCAAACAAAGGGAATGAAAGAAGGGAAGAGCAAGCAAATGGGAAGCCGGAAGTGTGTGTGTGTGTATGTGTGTGTGTGTGTGTGTGTGTATGTGTGTGTGTGTGTGTATGTGTGTGTGTCAGTGTGAGTACGTTGTAGTAGCTGTAACCCCCCCGCTAGCCCCACTCAACAAGCGAGGGCGGAGGTAGACAAGAATCCGGGCACATGCAGCGCACATGGCAGGCAGCCGCAGCCGCAGCCGCAGCAGCAGCCACCGCGGAACGTTATGGGAATGGAACAAAAAGGGCTCGACAGACGCACACGCAGGCAGACAACAAAAGGCGTAAACAAAATGGGAAATATTGAAATTTATCAAAGCGGCTTCAGCTTTGTTGTTGTTGTTGCCAGATATTTTGTGCAATTGCAGCAAAGTTAGTTAGACAAACAGAGAGAGAGAAGCGAGTGAAAAAGAGAGAGCGAGAGAGAGAGAGAGAGTGTGTGTGTGCTATATAGGCAGCCAGAGCAGAAGAGAGCGCGTGCTGCTTACAGGTAAATGAGAACGCTTGCTTAAAACACATAAAAAAAAAGATATATATTCATACCTATATATGTACATACACACACACACACATACATAGAGTTTGAGGCAAGGATACTGATAGTGAGTGCCATTGATATACATATGTATGTATTGGGAACTAAACAAATCAAAATGCAATCAATGTAAATGGGACGCACTTCAAGTGCATAATAGCGGGGTCTCAAGTGGAGGGGCGCCACTCGAGGCGTCCACTCCAAATGGCACAGCAAATAGAATAAAAACAACAGCAACAACAACAAGCAGAGTATGGCGCTACTTTGACACGCTCGTTATGGCTGGTGGGGTGTGGGAAGCAGGTCGAGTGGACGGGGGGGAACGGGGAATCCTTGGGGCTCTGGTACTCACCTCTAGGTAAACATCGCTATCCGGATTGAAGGTGTCATTAACCCGACGAAATGTGTAATTCACATGCGGTATTGAATGCAGGATTTTAACGAGTATGCTCGGCTGTTCCATTTTTATGGCTCCTTTTGCTCCGTTTGCTGTTCCTGTTGTTGTTGTTGTTGTTGTCGTTGTTGTTGTTATTGTTGTTGCTGCTGCTCACACAACGCTGGCGCTTGCAGGCGCGCTCGCTCTCTTTCGCGCCCTCTCTCTCTCTCTCTCTCTGCCTCACTGTTTCAGTCACTCGTATTTCGGCTAGTCGCCGTCGTCGTCTTCGCAGCGCTGCTTCTTCTTCTGCTAGCTTGCTTCTGTTATTTTTTTTTGTTCCTTTATATTGTTATGCTGCGTGGCTGTATGTGTGAGCGCGTGTGTGTGTATGTGCGTGTGCTGTGGGGTGGCAACGGGCGGCGTAGTAGATGTGGCAAAGCTGCTGCTGCTGCTCCTGCTCCTGCTCCTGCTGCTGATGCTGCTCCTGCTCCTGCTGCTGCTTTTGACGTCACAACGCCGCGTCTCGTTTCAACGCAAAATTGACTTGAGAGTTTAGCGCATTACACTCACTGCTGCTAGAGGGAGGGGGGTAAAAGAAGTTGAGTGGGCTGTGGGGAGGACTACATTCGTATGCTTTACGCACACGCACGCACACACACACACACACACACACGGACGCCGAGGCACGTTAGTGTGCGCAGAGTGCGAGCGTGCGAGCGAGACAGAGGAAGAGAGCGGCTGCTGCGGCGGGGGTGTTAATGCGTGCGCTTCACACGCTGTGCCAAATTCCAAATTCCCAATCGCTTGCTCTCTCTCTCTCTTCCTCTCTCTGGCCCGCTCGCCCGGTCTATCTATCTCGGTCGCTCCCGCTCGCCTCTGCCTAGACACAAAAACGTTCTCTCATACGCTCACGCGCTCTTTGTTCTCTATTTCGTCTGTTTCCATGTCCTGTGCCACAGCGTGCGAGCCTCGCTCTGCGTCTGTGTGTGAGTGCACGTGTGAGTGTGTGTGTGTGCACGTGCGTGTGTATGTGTGCGCGTTGCCTGCGCTAAATTTTCACTTTCACTTTTCACACACCCAAAAAAAAAACACACAAAAAGGAAAAAAATAGAAACATACAAAAAAAGGGCATAAATTCTGCACACAAACTGTCGCCATATAACGGCATATATGCAGCCTTGCTAACGGCACTTTGCTAAATTGCCAAGCACAACAATTTTTGTTTTGATTTCAATTGCCGCATTCGCCGCTTGCTGTCTCACTCGCACTCCAACAACGTCAAAAAAAAAAACAGGACAAACTTTGCAGAAAAAATAATTTTGCTCACAATTCGATAAAAAAAAAACCACACACACACACACACAAAAAGCAAAGGCTGCTTATCAGCTGCAATTTATTGAGATTTATTGTTTATATAAAAAAATATGCACAATTAATTTGATTGTCGTAGCGATTATTATTATTGCCATAATAACGATTATTATTATTATTATTATTGCTGTTGTTGTTGTTGTTGCACTGCACGCGCTGTAAACTAATTATGTTTTATGTATTTTCAGTTGTTTTTTTTTTTTTGTTCTTTTTTAGTTTTGCCGACGCACGTTAAACACGGCCACGGGGCGTTGTTTCATTTACCGTTTCGTTTCGTTTCGCAAGTAGCGTTGTTGCCGCGCCAGCGGTCCAAATGCGAATGAATCGAAAAACCTGCGCAACGTTTTTGGCTGCCTGCAAAGGCAGCCGCAAGCAGCAAGAAGCAAGAAGCGAGAAAATGAACGAACGAAACAGGCGCCGCGCCGTGCAGCGCACACCGAAGCCCGAATGCCCTGCGGCAGGCATCAAATGCCATCAAATACACCCGATTCTTATTAGACCCGAATTGATGCAGCTACAGAAAGAGATACAGAGACGACTAGTGCAATTAATATAATAACTAAGTTAGCTAACTGTTAGCGGGTCACAGTTAACAGTTAACAGTAACTGTAACTCTTGTCAGCGAAGGGCATTTGCAGTGCCACCCAGTGGGGGCGGGTGGGCTGAGCTGGGTAGAAGAGGCGGCTGCTGCTGCTGCTGCTGCTGGAATTCAAATTGTAGCTGAGGAACGTAAACAAGTCGGCGCATGATTCATATCGATAACGATAACTGTCAAAAACTAAATATGTTTGTATATATTTAAATGCAACTGCAAGCGAAAAGATGGCTTTCGACTGCTGAGTTTTCAAATTTTTTTGTTATTTCTGTTATGTATATTAAAAATGTATAATATGTGTGCCACTTTTATCATAGTCAGCGATAAAAACAAGTTTTCCACAACAATAACAACAACTAACGAGAATAACCGCTTTGCTAGTTTCGCTGACTGCAGCTCCGCTCCGGTGACAAACGGAACGTATCCAAGTTTCTGGCCAGGCAGAGCCATCACACACACACATACACAGGGGCAAATATGTATGTGTGTCTGTGTGCATGTAATCTGAGCAACCTTTTACGCGACAATAAAAAAATACACACACATACATATGTACAAATGCATGCCTGAATGAATATTAAAAAAAAATATATATATATATTCTTAAGCTGGCGACAGCCGTTTTTATCGCCCGGCAAGTATATTGACGTAAAATTATTACTAATATATGTATGTATACATATTTCTGTTGTTGTTGGCGATCGGCATATCGTGGCATATCTCGCCCATGAATCAAATACGAAGGCGCAGGCAAACAGAGTGGGAAAACTTACTAGATATAATAAGCAAACAGGGGAGCCACCAGTTCCAGCTCAGCTTATCAGCCCAGCGCACATGTGAAAAGTAAATAGAGACATCGCGCGAGAGGGAGAGGTAGAGATAGTGGAGGAGAGAAATATTCGGAGATTCGAAATGCAACCAAAATTAGGAAACTGGACTTGAACTTGGCTGCGGATGGGGCTCTATCAACTGTAAAGCGTTTCGAATTGCAAGCTATTGCAGCTATTTATAACGAACAGAATGCACTTTTCAAACAACCAACAGACACATACACGCACACATCCTCACGCAGGCTCACACGCACACACATAGACAGTATATGTGTATATGGCAAGTGACAAACACATTAGCTGCATTATTTATGAACTACACTTTTTTATTCAGTTCCGCCGAATTACGTACTTAATGCATAAGCAACGCTATTTCGTGTATAGTTACTAATTTCACGTTTAGTTTAGCTTCACATGTTCAGTTTAATTTAAAATACGCACTGTTAAACAAATGGTTTTGTAGAGACGGCGACTAACAACACACACATCAATGCCAGTGTGACCGTGCGCGACTGACGTAGAAATACCCAAAGTGGTTGCAAGCAGGCCAAAAATCACTGTAATGTTCACGACGAAGATGAGATACTCTTCCAAATTATGTGGCCCACGGGTATGACTTGTCTTTTGTGATATATATATTATTACGAAATTTCATTGGTTCCTCCATGCATGCATATGGGAGATAATAACAAGAAAGAGCATTGTTTAAATACGAAATTTGCAAATGAAATGTCGAATTTACGCATGAATTTTGAATTACCATATATATTTGACTATATTCTCCATCAAGTATTGCGCAGAAATACCACAACAAAAATACTGAATTTGTGAATAAGCTATCTGAAAAATATAAAATATACAAGTTTCGATTCTGCCCGCGCAATACATAATATTGAAATCATAGTAGACTTCGTATTTGAAAGTTTGTAATTTAACATACTTATATTATTCATTCAATTAACTATTTCAGTCCCTTTTTGGTTCTCAAAGTATACATCTCGTGCACAAAAAATATAATAAAATATACAAGCTGAATATTGAAATCATAGTAGGCTTCGCATTGCAAACTTTGGAATGCTATACACCTATATTATTTATTCAGTTCAATCGGTTTTCTACGCCCGAGATATACACATCTAGTTTACGGAAAAAAAAAATAATAAATTACAATAAATAAATATATTTCGCTGCTATTTGGGTAGCATATTTCGATTGTACAATAAAAAAATATCCACTAGTTTGTGTTAGTATTTAATGCACCGTGTTGCTAAAAATTAAAAGCAAAATCAAAATTAAATAAAGTTGCGTTTTTTGTGCTTTTCACGTTGCACGATAACGTATTTTTTTTTTTATTCGGCCATTCTTTTAATCGATAGACACATCGATAGTTGTGTCGTGCTGCACTATTCGTCGGTGCTTATCTTGTTCATCTCTAAAACGCAGTTGTTTTGAAGTTCTTTTATCCAATGGAGGAGGGAATGCTGGACGTTGCCAACCCATCGCACTATTTCGAAGGTGTTGAGAAGCTATTGGAGATTTGGTTTGAGGAACGTCCAGAACAGAATGGCGACTTACGCAACATCACACGCCCCGCATGGGAAGAGCTGCTGCGCCACGTTAAATGCGAGATAATCAGCTTTAAGAAGAATGATTTAATTGATGCCTTTCTGCTCAGCGAGAGCAGCATGTTTGTCTCGAAGCGCCGCTGGATATTGAAGACCTGTGGCACCACCACACCTTTGAGGTGCCTTGAGCAGCTGCTCGACTTGGCCAAGCAGCAGGGATACACTGTCATCACCGATGTATTCTATTCGCGCAAGAACTTCACCCGTCCCGAGGTGCAGATTAGTCCCCACAAAGGGTTCTACGAGGAGGTCACCTATTTGGACAGCATCTTTCCCGAGGGCCGCTCCTATTGTCTCGGCTCAATCAATCTCGAATGCTGGTATCTCTATACATTCAGCAAGCCAGTTGTAGTCAAAGCCCTGCCTGATCTGCTGCTTGCTGCCGAGCAAGAAGACCATCTGAACACTGATCCAGACCAGACCATTGAGATACTTATGCAGAATCTCGACAAGGATGTCATGTTGGCCTTCAACAAGGATCGTTTCGCCACCGGTGCCGAGTCGACCCAGCACTCTGGCATCGACCAGATCCTCCCTGACATGGTGATTGATGACTTTCTATTCGATCCGTGTGGCTACTCGATGAACGGCATTAACGAGCAGGGCGAATACATGACCATACATATAACACCCGAGGAGAAATTCTCTTACGTCAGCTTTGAGAGCAACGTGGCCCTCAACAACTACACGCGTCTGATCAACCAGGTCATTCGCACCTTCAAGCCGGGCAAATTCATCGTTACCATCTTTGCCAACAAGTCCTCGCTGGCCTACGATACAATGAAGGAGCTAGAGATCGAATATTCCACCCTGTCCAACTGGAAGCGCACAGATATGCAGTGCTGCAGCTTCCCAACCTACAATCTGCTGTTCGCTCAATACTCGCGCTCAGTAGAAGATTGGGCCTAAAAGAGTCTCCACAATTCCCTACAAATTAACAAAAATATTGTATATACAGCTGTGTGTTTTTTTTACTTATATATAAATATTGAGTTTATATAACTTTAGTATGTTAATTCTTGGAATTTGTTTTATTATAGTTAAAGATGCGCAATTCTCTTACAGTTTTTGATCTTTCGAGTGTATCCCTAACAATGCTCTTGGAACTTGACTAACTTAATCTTCTTTTAGCTACCTCTATAGGAGTTATCCTAGACTATGTTAACTTATATATACATGAAGCTTTATATTTAGATCTTAGCCTAGCTAGAACTTTGCATTGACATGGAACATAGATTATATTTTGAATTCTATTCTAGTTCGAACTACTTACAATCCTAAGCTTTTAAAATACTATGCTACTGTGCTTACACCCAATCTCATCCAGAAGTCGGCAGTTTCCCTTAGCATCCCAAGCCCACAAAGAGGCTCCAACAAACTTCGATTCCTATCTATCTCTCCCTAAGAGTGTATGCCTTATAATCTCTACAGATTCTCTAGCCATGCTAGCATTCACATTTGTTCCTTCCGTTAGATCTCTCCAGAACAGATGAGAGGGAATCTCTATAGAGATCTTAACTCTTGGCCTTGAAGAAACGCGCCGTTCTCGCTTGCACCGCACCGAAGCCCTCGCTGGCCACGTGGATGTGACGGGCAATCCATGCCGGCAGCTTCTGTTGGATGCGCTCGCTGCCGTAGCGCTCGTCCAGCAGATAGACACAGGCGTAGTCGCGTATGTGACGCACCGAGCGACCGATGCACTGGTTGACCGCCTTCATGCAGAGATTCTCGTAGTATTCGTTGCCGGCACCGTTGCCCAGCGTCTCGTCCAGGTGTCGCATGCGCTCCTTGAGTTCGGGTGACGTACGATTTGGGTACGGCAGGCCGACGACAATGACGCCGCGGCCCAGCTGATCGGCAAAGTTGAGGCCCTCCGATAGCTTCCCGCCCACCACGCTCAGCAGCAGCGCTCCGCCCGCTGTCTGATCAATGGCATTCGCATATTGCTGCAGCAACTGCTCCACGCCAGCTCCGCCAGCCGTTTCACGGAAGATGCGCTTGCGCTGGCCAATCCTCTGCAATGCGCCGCTCTGCTCCAGATGCCCGTAGACCGTGTCCAGGTAGGCGTACGAGGGCAAGAAGCAAACCACGCCCGCTGGCAGCACGCCGCAAAGGTTCTGCAGCACCATGCTCAGCTCCTTCAGCTGCAGAGAGAGAAACATTAGAGATTAGAGAGCTTCTACATACAGGAGGGTTAGTACATATGGTATATCATATTTATGACTAGATATTGTACTCTCTTAGATTGTAGTCTATGTAGTTTATAATATATGATAGATGATATATTGCATGTGCTTTGGCAAGGTTTTGTGATTCGTTATAGTTCATGTCTCATTCATCAAGCTTAGCTCTAAAGCTCTATCCTTATCAATCTGGAGTAGAAACTAACCGCGAATAAAGTTATTCTAGTTAAGAAAACATTTCTAGGGATTTCGACTATATATATCTATACCTCTATACCTATTTCTATATCTAAATATATTTATATCTGTATCTATTCCTATACCTATATATAAGCCTATTGCAATATCTATATCTATATCTATGTCTATATCTATATCTATATCTATATCTATATCTATATCTATATCTATATCTATATCTATATCTATATCTATATCTATATCTATATCTATATCTATATCTATCTATATCTATATCTATATCTATATTATATCTATATCTATATCTATATCTATATCTATATCTATATCTATATCTATATCTATATCTATATCTATATCTATATCTATATCTATATCTATATCTATATCTATATCTATATCTATATCTATATCTATATCTATATCTATATCTATTTCCATGTCCAATCCATACCATGGCTGGGCTGCTGCGTTCGGCATAGCTGAAACAGAGCCTGGCGCCCGTTGGTCCAGTGGGCAGGATGAATGGGAGCACAGCATCCGCTGGCACGACATGATCATAGAAGCGCTCAACCACACGCTCTGGGCAATGGGCAAAGAGCTGCTCCGTCAGCTCCTGGGTGGGTCGCATGGTGCCGCCCGCTATGATGAGCTGCAAGGCAAATGACAAATGAAAAATGAAATGATATAAATTGGAGATCAGTTACTCACAGCGCGCGCCTCCTTGACAATGTCTGCAAAGTGCTCGGCAGGATTGAGTAGCAAATACTTGAGTGTGGCAGTCTCCGGATTGAGCAGCACACGGCCGTCGGCGGCATTGCTGGTGAGCGTCTCCAGGAATGCGAGCAGTGGTCGAAAGGGCGAGGGCATAGCTGGCGTCTGAGCTGCGGGCTGTGACTGTGGCGGCTGCTTCGCTTTGTCATCCGCTTTCTCATCGGCCGCCTTGCGCTTGCCTTTGCCCAGCGTCTGGCAGTGCTGCTCGTGCTGGGCGGCCAGGCGCTGGAGCAGCTGCTGCGTGGGCGGCGGCCGGTTCTCGCTGGGCTGCGGCTCGCGCTGCTGCTGCCGGCCAAAGCTCTGCATCTTCTGGGCAAGGCGCGTGCGCGCACAGAACTCCAGCAGCTCATGCAGGTCAATGTTGAAGAAGTCGCCCTCGGCGCTCAGCTCGTAGGTGCGCAGCATGCGCGGCTCTCCGCCTGCCTCGAGCAGCTGCAGCAGCCGGCGCACGACATACAGCAGCTGATTGATCCGCAACAGATTGGCGCTGCTCAGGCGCCGGGCGTAGCGCTGCTTGTACCCAGACAGCTGCTGCTTGGCCAGCTGGAGCTGGGCCAGGCTCAGCTCGCTGCTATGCAGCTGGGCAATGGTGTCCAGCAGGTTGTGCGCCTCGTCCACAATGATGATGGCGCCGCGCAGATCGAGGCCCAGCTGCTGGCGTGCGCTGCGCTGCAGCAGCATTGGATACGGCAGCAGCAGCAGCTGGGCCTGCGACTGGGCGGCACGCGTGGCATAGTAGGGACAGCCGCCATGGGTGGAGCCCTCCGCGACGAGCTCCTCGATGTCGAGCGGCTCGCAAAGCGCCGCATCGCTGAGCCGTTGCAGCTGGGCGGAGCTCTTGTAGGCGCAACGGCTGAGCGTCTGGCGGGATTTGGAGACGGCATTGGCGCTGATCTTGGACTGCGCCATGTCCAGGCAGCGTTCGTTGATGAGGCCAATGTTGGACAGCTTGCGCACCTGCGCATTGATGCACAGCTGCTGCCGTGAGCCGAGCGCAATGCAGCGCACGCTTTGTCCATGCGGTGTCTTGCGCAGTTCAGCCACGATCTGCGAGAGCTGAGAGTGCGTGCGGCTGCAGAAGAAGATTTGCACATCCCGGAAACGTTCCGATTGCAGCTCTGCTGGCTGCTCATCTGACACACTCTCTACGTTATCCAGCTCTTCATCCGAGTTGAGCTCCTCCTGCTCCTCAACGGGAGTTTCCTTCAGGTCGCTTGCTCGTCTGGCCGGTCTATGTTGCTCCTTTTGCTGCTTCTTGCGATGCTTGATCTGCTCCAGTTCTTGCTCCTTTTGCTGTAGCAGCTCGCGCAGCCGATGCAGCTGTTCCAGCTCCAGGCGCTGCGTTCGCGTGTTGCTTTGCGCTGTTATCCAATCCTCCGCCTGGGCACTCTCCATTTGCAGCTGCTTCAGTTGCGTCTGCACTTCATCGATGCGCTGCAGCAGCTCGGTACGCACCAGCTGCTCATGTTGTCGCAGCCAGGTGAGGGCGCCACAGGTGAGCGTCAGCGACTTTCCAGTACCTGTAGGACTTTCGAAAATTCCGATTTGCTTGTGCTCCAGCACCTGGAACAGTTGCTGCATCAGCTGCTCTTGTATCTCGTACGGAGTGTAGGGAAATCCAAACTCATGCGCTGCTGGCGTCGACAGCGACTTGCGCGGCGAATACATGATCACAGCTGGCAGCACAAATTTAATTTAATTTAATCATCCGCAACGAATCTTGTGGCGCCAAATTTGTAGGCGTTGTTTGGCGAGGAGCAATTTTGCGTTCGCCTTATGTTGGCTGCGCGCAGTTTTGTGCTCACTTGAAGTTGGCTGCATGACACGAGCGCTGCTACTTCTGACAGTCTGGCAGCTCATTTATTTGAAATTTCAAAATTTTTACCGCTCAATACACGTAAGTATATTAATTTTTTTTATATTTGCATGAAGCTTTTGAGCATTCTGTTTAATAGGCAACATTGCATGTGCTTTATATCGTCTGAGCGCAGTTTTGCGCCAACTTGAAAGGCAGTGCATGTTGCACATTTCTGTTTCTGACAGTCTGGCAGCCTTATGATTGCGCACTTATTTGAAATCAAAAACTAAGCTGCATAAATTCAAAGAAAAGTTCCTATCGTTTAATTCTATCCTAATTTTTTAGGGCATTGCTCATCGAAAATTTATTTCTCATTATCTCAACGATGGCTATGAAAAGTTTTGATTGAATTTTCTTGCAATCCGCATGTTGCTGCTTTTCAAAGTCTGGCAACTTATTTGGACGTGCATTTAATTTGAATTTAGAAAAATTACAAATTGCGTAAATTACAAAAATAGATTGTGAATAAAGCTAAAATAGAAAATAAAAATACTAAAAGCGAAATCAATCATATATGCACAAACATCAACCGCAACAACATGACTAATCAACAATGCTCCGTTATGTAAATACTTGATTTTTTAATGTTATTTTCGTATATCTCGTGTTGTGAATTTGTGTTTTGTTTTAGGTTTTTTTTTCTGTTTTGCTCTCGGGCTTTGCTGCATTCGCTTAGTAATGGCCGAAAGAAGCAGCGAAACTTGATTGATTGCCAATTAGTCATGTGCAATATTAAAGCGTTTCTAGATACTAAATCTTTTTTAAGCCGCGCATATTCCTCTATGCGTCAGCCAAGCCAGAGCCGGAGACAGAGACAGAGATAGAGATAGAGCCCGCGCCTTGGAAACAAAATGGCGGCGGCAGCTTTACTTAGCTTTGACCTGCGGCCAAATCGATTTGAATTTGAGTTTTGAATTGAATTCATATTGCAGTTTTTTGCTTTGTTTAGCTAATAGTATATGCTATGGTTGTCGTGGGCGTTGTGGCCGCACAGTGGCGCAAGATCAATTTGCGTTTTGCGATTGCCGACCAGCATTACTCATACGCAACGCTGGCCAATGCTGACCTTAGCCAACGGCCAACACTTGCGCAGCGGCCGCACCTTGATTGACTGACTGATAGAATGCCGCGATAATAATAAATAATAATAATATTATTATTATTATTAATAATGCCAATGATTGACGGCCAAAGTGCGCGAAATGCGCATTCGTTTCTGTCAAACAACAAACAACAAAAAGCCAGCAGCAAATAGCTTGCAGCCTGCATATCAGCTGCGACCCATCCCGCCTGCCACCTGCCGCCCAATCAACATGGCCGTCACATCCCATTTGCTGCGACAAATGTTGCAATGCCTCAGCTAATGCCGCGTCATGCACCTGAACTTGTTGCCATTACAAATATACATACATATGTGCAGGTGTGTGTGTGTGTGTGTGTGTGTGTGTGTGTTGCATATTATTGCAGCTTGCGTTAAATATATGCATTTAGTACATTATGCATAATCAAAGTGCGTATCTGGGATGTAAACATAACCTAAATAACTTATTGCCAGACTCTTTCAGTACGAGACTGAACTCTCCTTATATTGAAATCATAATATAACAGCTTAACTGTCAAGCAAACTTTAGATGATATGCTAAGTTAGTTGATTGAACAGCTATATTACATATGTATAAATTCTACTTTCTCATCTATATGTTCGTCTATTTGCCCTGCTGTTCTGTATGTACATATATGATATGATCGGAAGGCTAATCCTTGACTTTATATGAAGCTCGCAGGATTAATTATTGCTCACTTAACTTGTAGTTGGTTTAATCCATTGGTAAAATAGAAAATTTATATTCAATATATAATTTTGTGTATTATTTATATTTTATTATATTTTTGTATTCATTTGTAGTTGGTGCAATTAATTGCTAAATAGATATTTATATTAAATTTATAATTTGGTCTATTATTTATATATAGTATTATATTTTTAATTGCTTAAATTAATTGTTAGGGATAAATTTTTTTTAAATATAATTCTGTAATTTATTTTTTATTTTATTTTATTTTATTTATTTTTTATTTATTTTTATTTTATTTTTTTTTTCGTTTGCTTTGCTTAATTGATAAGGCATCATATATATATTTTTAAATATACATAATTTTTCATTTTATTTTTATTTTTTTATGTGTTCAAAATGTATACTTTTAAAAATATTTATATACATTTTTTTAAATTTATTTTTATTTATTTATTTATTTATTTTTTTTGTTACAAAATATTAATACATGTATAAATTAATTTTTCATCTAAAACCTATTTATTTATATATAATTATGGCATAAAACAAAAACATTTATCCCTCGTAGCTAGCACGTTTAATAATTTTTAGATTTATATTTTTTATATTATCTAATAAATAAATAATAATAATAAAAACATTTAATCAGCCTTTAAAGCCTAATTGATTATGTTTAATTTATTTAATGATAATTAAGCACTTTTTTATTAAATTTAATATATATATATATATATATACAAATGTACATAACTTATAAATATATATATATATTTTTTTTTTTAATTATTTTCTAGAAGAAAAGAACAAAATGTCTACATTTATCTAAAGCCAAGCTGACTTGCTGGAATGTGTGCTTGGACATGTGGCAAACACATTCGCTAGATAGTGGCATGCCACGCCCCTGCGCCCACATGTAATGACCTTCAGCTGAGTCATGAGCAGGCAGCACTGCAGACGGCGAGTCGACGGCTCGAGCCGATCGGACGGAGCGGACAGTTCGACTGTTCCCTGGCGAATGCTAATCTCGAGCCAAAGACAAAGCCCATTTATCAATCTGCCTGCACTTGTGTTGGTGACAAGAGAGAGCGAGAGAGAGAGAGAGAGAGAGGGTGAGAGAGGGTGAGAGATAGAGGGAGCTTTGGCATAATTGTTCACTTAACGCACGGCTAAAAATACACTAGTTGCAAATATACATATGTATATAAATATATGGGGGTGTAGGTGTGTCTGTGTGTTTGTGTGTGTGTGTGTGTGTGTGTGTCGCTTGTCACTGTGATTGCTAATAGTACGTTCAATGATAATGCGTTTTGTTATTTATGTGCGGCAATTTTCTACGATTAAAGACTATAATTTATCATTTGGCTTGACTCGCTCGATCGTGTTGGACAGTGTAGCCCATTCTTTGACACCTGCTTATCGCATCCCATGCACATACACAGTTAAGCACTCATAATCACACCTTCGACTGCCCCGCCCATCGCGCACTCCCCCCAACTGATCCTTGGTTTCTATTTCCTGCCCATTTGCTCATTCAATATCTCCCACAATAGTTACTCGCCTAATCTAGTCTACGCGAGCTATTTCCCACTTGAGATCGTCCGATAATAATGTTTATCAAGTGAACTGATTCGCTTTGGCCTCTGGGTGCGCCGAGGGGCTTGAGGAAGATTCGATTTTGGCGCAGCGGGGCGTGGCTTGTGATTCTATATATCCTATTGGAGGAGCCGAGAAAACCTGAACACTTCAATGGACTAGCGTCAGAATGAGTAAATCGATAGACGGACTGATCGAACAGTCGGACGGACAGATTGACAGAGGAACGGATAGTCAGACAGACAGGCAAAAGATGGTACGGACGGACAGACAAGCAAACGGACGGATAGTCTGACAAAAATGATACGTACAGACGGACAGACAGGCAACAAGACGGATAGACAGATAAAAAGATGAGCCCTTAGACGAAAGGACGGGGCAGAAAGGGAGACGGACGGACAGAAAGACGGATAAAAAGGTAAGAACAACAAAACGAATATACCCGGGGTATATTCCGAGATCCTCATTCCAAGATCGAGCATGATGAGTGAATGGAACTACTAATTGCCAGAGCTCTTGAGTGAAGACAAAAGTTTATACTTCAGTGTGGCATTTGAACCTCAACTCTCATAGCCTTAGCTGTTTCTAAAGTTGACTCGAAACATCTCGTTTATTCAAGTTAAAGTAGAAAAACGAAACAGTTTAATTTATATTTAATTTATAGGTTCGTGTGTAATGGAGCTCTGGCTGTAGAAACGCATGATGCCTGTCTGAACATTACCGGCAGTGTTGGTAAACGCACAACTCCATAACCAATCAATCACGATCATAGAGCTCATTAGTGAAAAGTGTCAGAGACTCGCCCACTTTACCAATATTTGCAATATTTGATTGTCATACGAGATCGGATAATAAACGTGTTGTCAGTGTTGCAAAATGCGCAACGGCAAACGCGCGATGATCGAACGTATTAGCGAATGAATAATCTGTCTGTGTCACTCGCTGCAGTCGCACGATTTGCATATTGAAGGAGTTAACATGTTTCTATTTATTACTGTTATTGACATTCAATTGGCAATTAGGCATTAATCATCAGAGAGGGCGAGGGAGAGGGAGAGCGAGGGGCGGGCATTGGTGGGAGTGAGCAGACAAACAGTATATTAATCATCTAAGCGCCGAAAGCGGCTGCGGCTTACGACGGATCGAGAGAGAGAGAGAGAGAGCAGATCGAGGCACAGAGGGCGAGAGAGAGGGAGGGAGAGAGGGAGAGGGAGAGGAAGGGGAAGAGTTAAGCTATAAACGATAGATAGTATTGAGAAGAACTGGTATACAAAAGCGAGGGAGACTGAGAGGGCGAGAGAGAGAGAGAGAGCAGTAGCTGACACACTAAAGCTGCAGAGAGCTAAAGATGCAGAAAGAGAGGGAGAGAGAGTGAGCTTGGAAGCTGCTGCTGCTTCGTTTGCTCCACTCAGAACGAAGCCGTCGTCGCCGTCGTCGCCGTCGTCGTCGTCGTCGTCGTCGTCGTCGTCTTTTGCATAATAACATGATGTCATAGTCTTTTTATATGTATGTCCGCCCATTCTTGGGCCCGCTCAGACTCAGTTTGAGCAGCCAGATGTTGTCGACGGTCGAATCGCCGGCGGGGCAGCAATCAGCGCTTGACGGTCGGCAGCCAGTTTGTCCCACGCCCACGCCGAGACACGCGCCAAGAACGAGAATAATTGAGTTGAAGCAATTGAGCCAGCAGCCGGAGGCAGACAGAATCAGGGGCAGTCACAGGCAGCACTTGCTGTCGCTTCTGCTATGAGTAAGACGTGTTGGACAGTGTTGGACAGCGTCACCAACAACAACAACAACAGCAACTCATGAGTGTGCAGCTGCTGCTGCTCAAGCTCGTTTCCACAGAAGCTGACGAGCTGCCAGATTACTTTAGAGATATGAAGAGCTGAAGTGTCAACAGGGCCACAAGTGTGCGACAGTGTTGCACAGTAGCTGAAACAGAAGCATACCAGTGTTGGATAACAGTTAGAGGATGAAATAAAGGATGCCGCAGGCTATGTAGGCAGCCTTAGAGTTGGGGATATATGCAAAACAGTGTTGATCAACACTTTTTTGCCAGTGTTGGGCAGCGGTAGCAGTTAGCAACTATTGTTGTCAAAGAGTATTTCTAGCATCACAGCTTTTTGGGCCATCAATAGATTTTTAATCTGAAACAGTGTTGGGCAGTACTTGGTTTAGCTTAACGTTTCAGTGTTGGCTAACACATTGTGAGGTTATGGCTTGTTCAGCAAATCAACACTTATAATGCAAGCTCTGGGAAGGGCTTACAGACTAGTGTTGGCTAACACATTATGAGACTCCAACTATATTGATAGTCAAACATTAGTGTTGGTTAACACACATATTTCTTGTTCTTTCATGTAATCTCCTGCTGCGTACTGTACAATATATTTATTTATTTCTTTATTTTAATTTTCTTACGACTTCCAACACATGGCTCTATCAAAGATTTCAGCAACTTTCATAATATTTCCCACAGCATACTCTATATCATAAGTAGCTCCATCATTGGATCTGTAATTACGATCCTACGACTTCTTAATATATCCCACAGTTATCTATAAATCTCTCTATACTCTATACAGTATTCCACAGTTATCTTCATCTTCAGATCTGTAAACGCATTGAGCAGCTTTCACAGCATTTCCCATAGAAATCTCCATACAGTATTCCATTGGTATTTCCATCATCAGATCTGAAATTCCCACCCACCTCAATCAAGATTTGAAAGCACATTTTTTTACGTTTTTGATTTCGAAGCAGAACATTTATTTTTACATTTTTGCTTTTTGTTTTGTTTAATTTTTTGTTTGATTTTTTTTTTTAGTTTTTTTTTTAATGTTTTTTTTTTTTATAATTTTGTTTGATTTTTAAAGAAAATATTATGCCATTTATTGACTTTTGATGTATAATTATATAAATTCATATACATATATATATATGAATATATATATATTCGGAAAAAAACATATATTTTGTAGTTAGTTTTTAAGTTTATATTTAATATTAGCTGCTTAAAAATATCGAAAAAAATTGTGTTTTTAAATAAAATTTAAAATTTTTGCGTTCGTTTTTTGACATTTTTGTTGGTGTTTTTTTTTTTTGTTGTAATATATATTTTTTAAGTAGCATAATAAATTACATATGACAAATATTAAAAACATTTCGTTTACTTAGAAAGCATTAAAACAGTTAGCTGTGTGTGTGTGTGTGTGTGTGTGTGTGTGTGTGTGTGTCTGTGTGTATGTGTGAGTGTAGCGGTCGTTGTTTTGGCTTTTGAGTTTGATCTGATTCTATTTTCGTGTGCCTCTCTTTTGTGCTTTAGATATTAAAAAAAAAAATGTATATATATAATAAAAATAATGATAATGATAAAAATAAAATAAAACAAAAATATAATATAATTAAGTTTTATAAGTCATTTTAACAATTGCATTTTTCATTTTTTTTTTCTATAACAAGTTAAACAAAAATAAAAACAAATATATTTGTAGACAAAAAGTAAATAGTTAATGGTCAAAAAAATTTTTTTTTTGTATATATATGTATATATATATTTATAGATATTAATTTAATTACAAATTACAAATTGCTTGCTCTGAACTTAATTATTATACACATATACATATAGTTCGTATATATATATACGTATTATATAACTGAATAATGTGAAATATTAATTTGCATATATTTTTGCACTAGTCAAAAATATATAAATAATACTTGTTTACTTTTCAAATTTTGTTGTTGTAGTTGTTGTTGTTTTTAGCACAGTTTATGGGAGTTTTATTTATTTATTTTTATATATTTCATTTGTTGTTGTTGTTGTTGGATAGAACAATCTATATACACGCACATACCATATATATAATTTATAATATATTTTCTTTTCGCATTTTGTTTTTTTAGTTACTTTAATGAGTTCAACGTGTCTGAAGCTGAAGTTTTTTGCGCTCGTTTTTTTTTAAGTTTTAATATTTTGTTTTGTTTTTAACATTTATATATATATATTTTCGTTTGTATATATGTTTTATATAACGATTTACAGGTACTTCGTAGCGCATTTTGTTGTTTTGCTCTGCCCAACAGCAAATTGTAAAACTAAAACTAAAGCTAAAATGAGAGAGAGAGAGAGAGATAGAGCGAGAGAGAGAAAGTGTAGAGAAAGAATGGAAGTGTGGGTGGGAAGGTGTTTGATGCGCCACTACTAGCCAAAATAATGAATGAGAGAGACAAAGAGATATTGAGAGGGAGAGAGAGAGAGAGAGAGAGGGAGAGAGATATGGTTAGAAAGAGAGAGAGAGAGAGAGAGAGAGAGAGAGAGAGAACGAGTGAAGTGTTGAAGCCTGTTCTTGCTTGCAGGTAAAACGAGAATTTGAATATAAAGTGATTAAGGCGCCACGAGAGTGACAGAGAGAGGGGATATGCAATTAGAAAGAGAGAGTCGAATTATGCTGGAACTGTTGCTGTCTCCATGCTAGAGGAGAATATGAGGATGAGACATTCGCTCTCTGCTCTACATGTATTCACATGTAGCTTGGAAAGGGAGAGGGGCTATGGGGGTAATAATTAGAAAGAAAGAGCGAGAAAGACTGTACCAAGGTCTGTGAGGTGGAGTGCAGCAAATGAGAGCGAGCGAGAGAGAAGACATGCAAGCAAGGCTGTTCAGACTGAACGTCTAAGTGAGTCAGAGCGAGTAGGAGAGAGAGACAGAGAGAGAGAGCGAGAGATTGAGAGAGAGAGAGAGAGAGAGAGGGAGACAGAGAGTGTTAAGTGTTGCTAGAAATTTGCAGATGATGTTCGTTTTCGTTTCATTCGTTTTCATGATGGATGATTGATTGATTATTTAAATTTGTAACTTTTCTTGAAATTGCGGCACAAAAAACTTGCAGCTTGAGACACATGCAAAAGTTAACACATTTCTGTGTGAGAGGTATTTCTCTTAGTTTGTTTTTCATATCTTTGTTGCGGTACATATATATATATATATATATTTATTTATTTATTTTCGCTTTTTTTTTGCCAAATTGTGAACATTCTGATTAAATATTTAACATTTAAAGGGCGAACAAATAAAATTAAATAAATTACACACAAATTTGACCTGAGCTCTTTGATTTTTCTTCGATTTCTATACTCATTCACGTAAGTTAAATGAGTATATTGGTTTTTTGTTTTCATTTTTTTGACTTGTTTGTTTTTTCTTTTCTTTCTTTTTTTTTTGGAAGCTGCACGTATAATATCGTATGAATATAAATATATATACAGATTGTTGCTGAACTCTTTTGATACTCATTAGCGAAATTGAAATGAGTATATTCTTTTTTTTTTTTTTGTATATCAAATTTTGTTTTCGATTTTTTTTTTTTTAGTTTTAAGCAAACAAATTCGTATTGCTGCAGATTACAGGGTATATATATATACATATATATTTTTTTAATTTTATGTATATATTTTATATGGTAGACATTGTATAACTACAAAAGCCGTGCTCCATTAAATGCTATATATATACATACATATATATATATAATTATCTTTCATTTCATTTGTTTCATAAATAGTTTGTAAATATTAAATCTTTAGTACAAATCGAGGCAATTCTTATTTTTGTTTTAAGTAAAAAAAAAAAAAGAAACATACATATTTATATATATATATTTTATATATAGAAATAAACGATTTGAAAAGCACTTGATGATCTCTTTCGGTTAATGTTTTAGGCCACTTTTTGGTGTTCACAGCTGTTCATACTTCGACTCTAGAATGCATAAACCTTGTTCTTTGTATTATTAATTTTTTATTCATTTTTTTTTTTTTAATTTTACACACACATTTATATAAGGCTGTATATAGTTAGGTATATATATATGTATATATATGAGTTCTGTCAGCATTTTATCAAGCAACACACAAATATTTTTTAAATTTCTTTCCAAATTTTGTTTTGTAAATATTTTTGTCATTAAATTTAGTAAGGCGCTAGAGTTTTTATTTTTTTTATATTATTATTATTATTATTTTTTTTTTTGTATATATAAGAGCACATTTTAGTTTCGCAAAAACAATTAACAAACTTAAAAGCTACATTTTACTTTTTTTTTTTTTATATATATTATAAATTTAGTTTTACAGCAAATTCTGTTCAATTTTTTTTTTTTTTTTTTTTTTTTTTTTTTTTTTTTTTTTGTAAGGCAACATCTTGCAAGCTTTTTTAAACAACTCACATTTAAAAAGAGAAGAAAAAGTTACACAAATTTGTTATTCATAATATTTTAGGTATTTGTTTTCTGTTTTAAATATATCACTGATTAAAAAAAAAAAAACATTAAATATCAAAGGTCATCATATCGCAATGGTTTTTAGGCTTAGCTTAAATGATTTTTTTTGTTTGTTTTTTTAATCTAAATATAAATTTTTAGTTTGCAGTGACGTGGTACGGGGGGGAGGGGGGCAGTTCAAGGGGCGGTGTGTATTATAGAAATTAAAATTAATAATTACTGATGCGGCTGTGACTGCCAACAAATTGCCTGTTGCACGGAATGTTATCGATAACACATCTACATACACATAATAATCTACACCAAACATATCGATATATCGAATTTAAGGTTATGTACAATCGCTTACGAGTCTAAACCAAAAAAAAAAAAAAAAAAAAAAAATTATTTGATTGATTATGAATATAATTATATAAGTAATATGTTTATATAGAACAGTTAGCAATTCAAGTTTAAAGTTGTTTTTGCTTTTAATGAGGTAGTCAAGCCAGACACACACACACACACACACACACACGCGCACACGCACACAGCAGAGGGCGTGACGTGTGTAGGCGGGGGCAGGAATTGCTTTATGATAAGAGTTGTATTCGAGCGGGTCAAGAGGCGTGGGGGGGCGGGGGCGGGGCCGAAAGCTGTAGCTGTTGTTGCTGATGTTGTTGTTGTTGCTGGAAGAACTTGGATATTTGGGTGTGTGCATGTGTGTGTGTGTGTGTGAGTGTGCATGTGTGTATGCATGTGTGTGCTGCATGTCTGCTGAGGCTCATGGGCGTGGCACACTCACACTCTCCCACACACACACGCACACACACACACACACACACACACACATACACACTTGCCAGCCATGCGTGTGTGTGCTGCTTCTAGCACCAATAGTCGACATGCGTCCAAGCCTGTTCCTGCTGCTGCAGCTCATCCTCCACTGCCTGCTGCTGCTGCTGCTGCTGCTGCTGCTGTTGCTGCTGCTGCTGGAGTAACTGTTGTTGTTGTTGCTCCCGCTGGTGCTGCTGCTGCTGCTCATCCAGCTGCAGCTCCTGATCGTACGCCAGCAACAGCTCATGATCGGCAGCCCGTTGGGCCCGATCTCACGCCAGGCAGCCGCCATTGGTCATAAAATTGGCGGAGCCCGTATCTAGATCAACAAAGTCCGCCTCATCGTCCGGCAGATGCGAGAGCAGATCGCTGGGAAAGCAATTGTTCTTCATCACCAGCAGCTGCTCGTCCTCGTAGCAGGGCGTCATGATTCCGCCCACGGCATGGGGCAGCCCATTGTGAAAGTCCATCAAATGGTGATTGTTGTTGTTGTGGGCGGCCAGGCTGGCCACGCTGGTCATGTTGTTCAGGCTTGTGGGATGCACGCTCACGGCGTGCTTGATGTCCGGAAAACCGTCCGGTTCGAACAGGAAGCGCTGGGCGCTCAGCGCCGTTATATACGGGCCCTGCGAGTCGACCAGCTCATTCTTTACAAACTCTATGGCGCTGGTGGGCGTGGTTGCGGGCGGTAGCGTTGTTACGGCCGTTGCTGCTGTGGCACTGTTGTTGCTGCCGCTGTTGTTGTTGCTGTTGTTGCTGCTGCTGTTGCTGCTAAGACTGCTATTGCTGCTGGTGCTGTTGGTGGGCGTGGTGATGGCTACGGCGACGGCGGACAGACCCAGCCCCAGACTCAAGCCCTCACAATTGGGCACATAGTCGGAGACCTGCTGGCTGACCACCAGGCTGTCGGCATTGCTGCTGCTGTTGCTGGCGGGATTGAGAGAGACTTGCTGCTGCTGCTGCAACTGTTGCTGCTGCTGCTGGGGCAGGCAGAGCGCCTCCTGTGTGGGTGAGCTCAAGTAGCCAGCATGCTCGAACTCCTGCGGCGAGGGCGAGGGCTTACAGTAGCCATTCGGCAACTGTTGCTGCTGCTGCTGCTGCTGTTGCTGCAACTGTTGCGCCTGCGCAGCGGCGACTGCAGCCATGGCTGCTGGCGTTTTGCTGTTGAACTTGAACGTCGACATGGATGGTATGCTCTGCATGCGCTGCTGCTGCTGCTGCTGCTGCTGTTGCTGCTGCTGTTGCTGCTGCTGTTGGGTGGGCGTGTTGGCCGTGCTGCTGGTGCCGCTGTTGCTGCTGTTGCTGCTGCTGCTGCTGCTGTTCGCATCGCCATTGAGCAGGCCATCCAGCTTCAGCTCGGCGAGGTACTTGTAGGCCGGCGACTGCAGCAGCTTCGCGGGCAGCTGCCAGCCGCCGCGCTTCACGCAGCCCGGCGTATGCAGATTGAGCATGCCGAGCAGGCGCTGGCGGTCCGTTTCGAGGGCGCGCACCTGGTTCTTGAGGTCCACGTTCTGGGTGTCCAGCTGCTCGGACTCCTTGATCAGATTCTGGGTGCGTTCGCGCTTCTTCATGCGGCACTTGGTGGCAGCGATTTTGTTGCGTTCGCGTCGTCGCCGCCGTCGGTCCTCGTCCTCGGGCGTTAGGCCCTTGGGCACCGATTTCGTTTCGCTGTCCTCATCGCTGGACTCCTCGCAGTCCTCGTCGCGGCGCGAACACTTCGAGTTGGGCTGCTCGGAGCCGGAGCTGGAGTCACAGGTGGACAGCTTGCGTTTGCTTTGAATGGACAGCTTCAGGCCGGCTTTGATTAGCTGCGAGCAGGTCTACAAGAGAGAGAGAGAGAGACAGAGAGAGAGAGAGACGATTAGTCAAGGTCCTACAAAAGTTGTTTGTCACCAATAGCCAAGTTGGCCGCTGCCTCCCATGTGGCATGTGGCATGTGGCAGCCGCGTTGCACAAGTCAACGAGCCGCGAGCCGCGAGAAGTTGTTTGCGTCGCTCAATTCCAATTCGGGAAATGACGTGCTGACATTTCGACTGACCCATTTGGCCAGCGAACTAACCAAGTTCAACCAGATCTCACTTGAGAGATCGTTACCCCCCCTCGCTTCAGCTCTTCTACTCGCATGACAAATCAACGAAATTCGCATTCCTGGGCTGGGCCTGGGCCTGGGGTCGGTGCCAGGGTTTTTGGGTTTTTTTTTTTTTTGGGCAGATTATCTTTGCGGCATTTGTTTTGTTTACTTTTGTGATTTACTTGCGGCTGCTCGCGCATAAATTTAAGCAAATATTAAAGTGAAAGATAGAAATCGCATTTTGTTAACGTTGCCACGCCCGGTGCCCCAACTGGCGAGGGCAGGGCGGAAGGGGAGATGCAGCCTACTGCAACAAGGCCAGAACAGGTCTGCTGGCCCTCCACACTCTGCGCCGCTTCCCTCACCGCCAGCCCTCCAGAGGTGGGTGGGCAACGTGTCAGCGCCTTTTAGGGAGCTTCAGCAGCTGAAGACAACAAACAACAGATGGTCATCACGTCGACACGTTGTCAACTTTCATTTGCAAGAAAAAAGGGCCCCGGAGAGGTTGAAAGCGAAGATTGAATGTGGATTGAAGCGATATTGAAAGCGGAGATGCAAATTGCAGCTGACATTGAAGTGACGAAAAAGGAAGACGCCTACACGATGAGAAACAAAACAATCGAAAGACTTTCAACTGATTGAAATTGAAAGGGACAATCGAAATTGAAGTAGAAGTAGAAATGTAAAGATTTGTATGCTCTAGATTTGTATGCAAATCAAATAAATGGAAAACATAGCATAGATTGATTGTGATTGAAGTGATATTGAAAGGTAAATTTAAAGTGAAGATAGCAGTGAAATGACAAAAGCGAAGTATACCAATACATATTGCCTAAGTTTAGCCGAGTTGAACGAAAAGCATTAAGATTGAAAGGGTAGATTGAAAGTGATTGACGTAATATGGAAAGGGAATATAATATTGAACGACTAGAAATATATATTATCCTATCAGCACACATAAAAAGGTCAGAGCCAACTATAGCACTATAATTGAAATTGAAAGTAGAGTTGAAAAGGAAAATTACATTAAAATTTAGTCTTAGCTTTGGAAATTCCAACAGATTCTGAAATTCTGCATAGCAGCTCATCAATAATCCCTCCAGATTGAAACAGATTGAAAGCTAAGCAAGGGGAAGAGAAATTGAGAGAGAAATTCAAGTCAAAAGATCAAATGCATTGAGGCAAGATCACAATGATGTCTAGGCATTTCAGAATTGAATTGAAGCGCTGATTGAACACGCTGATTGAAGGCATACAGTCGCCTTACTGTGGTTTTCCATAGTCTTGTCTCGGGGCTCGGCTCTCCTTCGCACTCGGCTGTGCTGGGCTGTCAGGGCCCCGGCCTTTCAGGCAGCCCACTTCAATCTGCAGCTCAATGACAGCTCATTCAAGTGCCAGACAAGCCCCGACTACCGCCGGCTGCCCATCATTATCATCGTTGCGATTATCATCAGCATGAGTTTTGCGCTTTTTTATTTGTTGTCTGCTTGAGAAATTGTTCAGATGCCACTGTCGAGGCGACAGGCCCAACCGAGCTGCCCTCCACACTCCCCCGCCCGCCAACATCTCTGCCCTAGACGCTGCCCAGCCCCTTTTTGGCCAGCATTGTTTCATTTAAATTTTAGGCACGCTGCCTTTTTATTTATTGACCCAAAAACCAGATAAATAAATTTTATTTCAACCCAAAAAAAGAGAAAAAAAAGAAGCAAAAAAACAGAGTGGAAAATATCATAATAATCGCATGCGCCAATGGCTGCGATGCCGACGTCGACTGCGACTGCGACTGCGACAGCGACAGCGATTGCTACTGTGAATGCGACTTCGACCGCCCGGCGACCATATGGTCAGAAACAAAAAAAAAAAAAGATTTCATTGCCTTCAACTCGACTTGGCAGACTTCTCGAAAATTGGTGCGTTGTTGTGCAACAGTCTCTGTGTATGTGTGTGTGTGTGTGTGTGCGTGTGTGTGTCTGCTAGTTGTCAGGGCATTCCAAATGGTCGGCGTGTGGGGCCAGCGGCTGTAATTGGAGCAACGAAGCAGCGCAAAGAAACTGAAATGGGTGGGAGGAAGCAATGGGAAATGCAATTCCAGAGATGCCACAAATATATTGATATAGACACACATTCATACAGTCATCTATCTATGTATCTTTTCGTATACTCATCTAGATCCGCATCTAGATATGAGCCATGAGCTTGAGCAGCCGCAGTTGAATGGAAATTCTTGTGGGTCAAGCACTGAGCAGTAAAACTTGAATGAAGCAAACAGAAGTTTAGAGATAAACCTGATCTTAATGGGCACAGGGCTGGCCAACTGTCTAGAGACACTTTAAAATGTGTTAAGAAACAGACTTGCTAAAGAAGCAGAGATAAGTTCAGTGATTGGGATGAGAACCAGGCAAGGAAACTTTTACTTGAAGAGAGTAGAAGAGTAATACGACTGATAGGGCAGGAGGAGAAGAATGTGGGAAGGACGGTGGGAAAGGAAAGAACAGAGTGCGAAAAGGATGTAGAAAGGCAAGGAAGTGAAAGGCTAACAGGAAAAGCGCATGGTAGTAAGGGAAACGTAGATGTGCAAAAGAAGAAGAGAATTAAATGAGAATGTACTGGAAGAGAAGCACAGGAGAGAAAAGGGACGAATGGGAATGAAAGAGAAACACAGAGGGAATGAATTGAAGAAAGTTGAATAGAAGAAAAGGAAGAAAGAAAAAGAAATGGAAGAGGCGAGAAATTATAGGAGTATGAGAGAAAATAGAGAAGGATAAGAAGCAAAAGAAATGAGAGAGTATGGAGAAGGACACGATAGGGGAGTATGAAAAGGAAGCAATGAAGAGGAAAAAAAGAAAAGAAAAGATATAAAAGTAACGACAAAAGAGAGTAGAAGAAAAAGTAGAAGATAGACAGAGACAGATAGATAGATAGATAGGGAAAAAGGGCATCGAATTGAGACAGACAAAATCTCTGTCAAGCCAAAGCCTAGCCAGCGCCCAAAACAATTCCAGAATCGGAGTGGCACAGTTCACCGTTCTAGCTCCATGAATCACCGCGAGTCGAGCTCCACCAATGGCTTACATATTATTTGTGCTTTCAGTTGCTTCGTTTATGGTTCAAGGCAAGGCGCATAAATTCAAATTCAGGGTTCGAACTGTAACGCTTAGTGGGCTAATGGCAGTGGCGATGGCATTAAGATACTACTATTAGCAAGACCGAATCGTGTTTGCAGTTTAACGAGTGCGACGAGCGCCAGCAGAGGGGGGGCGAGCGAGACAGAGATATGCATATTATATATCATATATACATACGTATGTTCACCTTTTATAGGCATTTGCCCAAGCCTTTCTTTGCGCTACGTTTTGCTGCACTTCGCGCGTACAAAATGTATCTTTTGGCAATATGTATCTGTATCTGTATCTACAAACGTAGCTGTAGCTGTAGCTGTATGCGTGCTGCGTGATGTTTGTCGAGCAGCGCCCAAAAAAAAACAAACAAACTTAAATTTCGCACGAATCACCTCGCAAATTTGCACTTTTATTTGGCTCCGCATTTTGTTTGTTTGCCACATACTTTTTCCTCTTCTTCTTCTGCTTTTATAATCTTTTATTTGTTTAAACGAAGAGAGAGAGGGAGAGAGAGGGAAAGATAACCTTTTAGGTGTTGGCCAAAAAGCTGAGTTGAGCGGACTCGAACGGAATATTCTCCGTAAAAAGGGGAACAGCAATCGCAATTGGAACCAGAATCGGAACTGGAGCTGGAACTGAAATCAAGTGAGAAACTGGAACACCAACAGCAACTGGAAACTGATTCGAAATTAACTAGCCTAATAGGGTAATGGGCTCAGAATCCAAATCGTAGCGCAGCGGAACTGGAACCAGTGCAAAAAATGCAAATGGAACTGTTAAGCTGAATCAAATCTGACAAGCTTAAGCAGCTTAAGTTCAAAATGGGAACAAAATTGAGACTTGAATCGGAACTAGAGCTGGAACTAAAATGGGAGCTGGACTCGGAACTTGAAACAGAGTGGAAAGTGAAACGAGAATATAGAAAAACTAAATTAATATAGAACAAACTAAATTAAACAGAAATTGAATCGGAACCGGAACTGGAACTGGAACTGGAACTGGAGCCGGAACTAGAACTGTAATTGAAATTGAAGTGAGAAACAGAAGCTGAACTGGGACAGAAACTCTATTTGAAACACCACACAGAATGAATCGGAACTGATGCTGGAGCGGAACTACTTTGAGCTACCTTGACTATATATGGACAATCGAAATATCTTTAGACAGACAACTATAGCTAGGCAAACACCCACAAGTTCCGCAAATGAACTTGACCATATTCCCACTGCCCTCTTCCAGCCAGAGTATCCATGGTGCGGCTTGACTCAATTAGCGGCTGCCTCTCATATAGACTTTATATATTCTTTCTACATATTTCTTATGTACAATTTTTCGACATTTCAATATTTGCCACTTTTATAACTTTTTTCTCCCATACATATATATTTTATTTATTTATTTTTTTGCATTTATGAGAAATGTGCAAAAAAAAAAAAAAAAAAAAGAAAAAACATTTTTAACATTTGTGCAAATATTTGCGAAAACGAACAAGAAGAAGCAGCGCCAGCTAAAAGTGCAATAAAAATTGTTGCGATTGGCAACAGCGAAAACTTTTCCAGCTTGTGTGTGTGTGTGTGTGTGTTGGTTGTGCATTTTGTAATTTATGTGAAATTTGTTAGAAAACAAATTGAAAAGTGTTTAAAATTTTATTTGTAATATTTTGCACTTGGGTCTGGCGGCAGTTCAATGCCTATAAATTCGCTTGAAGCAATAATCATAAATCACACAGAGAGAGAGAGAGAGAGAGAGAGAGAGAGAGAGAGAGAGAGAGAGAGATAGGCAATTAGAGATATGCTATTGTATTTGCATATCGAGTGTTGATGCGCCCGGGAGCTGTCGCTGTGTGCGCTCGAATGCCATTTAATTGCCGCGTGGCAAATGCAATTCATATGCAATAATCGCACTTGCCAACTGGGTACGCTCAGCCACGCCCCCTCACCTGGCCGCGAGCAAGGCGCGCGGCTCATTAAGGCCAATGTCAGCCTAAGTGATTCTGTGCATCCACACACCAGCATCGCAATAGATACAGATACATTGCCAGAGATACAGATACAGCTATACAGATACAGCTATACAGCCATGCAGCTATAGATGAGCTTATTCAATTTCTGGCATACAAAAGTGAAATCAATTCTGGCTGCGCTTTGCAATTGGAAGCGTCAACGGCAGACGCCCACGAGCTGCCTGTCATAAGCCCGCCTGACCCAAGCCAAGCGTCAGCTCGACCAAGTGACTAAGCGACGCAACGCTTCGCATTGCCCCGATTGACTGGCCCGCCTTCAAGCCGGATTGAATGGCTGCGGGGGCGAAGACGATGGTGGTGGCGGTGGCGGTGGCGTACTTGTGGGCGGATGCCGGCCAATGTCCGGAGCCGGTGCAGCAACTGGCGGCGTTCGGCGGCACGGTGCGTGGGCATTTGGCAGATTTTTGTGTCGTGCGGCGCGTGGGCGACAAATAAAATGCAATTCGGACGCCGTCTGAATGGGCAACACGCAAATGTTGAACAATCTGGTTGATTGTTGCCAGATTGAAAGCGAAATCGAATTGAATTGCATCAATTGTTGACAAATTGCAAGTAAACAGTGCAGCTGGAAATGGGCCAAAACGTGCCTGCACGTCTATCGATTGAAATTGAAAGTGCATGGCGAAATTGAAATCGAAATTGAAAGAGAACTTGAAGAGTATTACAATGCATGGAGAGCACATTGAGTATTTCATATCGCTTGTAACGGACAACTAATGGAACAAGAGTTTAGCTAAAGGCCACGATCAATCATTAAGACTTGGGCAATTTTAAAAATAATTGATTGAAAATTGAATTGTAGGTTCAGTTTGAATGGAAATGGAAAATTCTGGGAGATTGTACAGGCCTAATGAATGAAGAAAACACTAAGTGCACATTGAAAATGCAATTGAAAACGATTGAAGTATTCAATTCAGCAAAATTGAATGTCAAATTGAAGTCAAATTGAAGTTAGATTGAAGAGATCGCTAATCCGATTACGTCATGCATAGAACCTATTAAAAGATAAGAATGTAGCTACAATTTCTTTATAAGAGCCAGATTGAAGCTAATTTCGATTGAATACGAAGAGCAGCAGTGCAATGAAATAATTGAAGGACTAGACAGAGCCTATTGAAAGAAATGATGGGTGACTAGAAGCTCTACAAAAATGCCAACTTGAAGCTAAATTTGATTAAATGCGAAACACCACAAGGAAAAGTTGAAATCTTTAGAAATTGAAATTGAATTCGAATTGAAGTTGAATTTGAGCCCAAAAACAAAGCGAAACAAGTTCAATCAAAGAATTTCCCATGCCCTAGACTAGTTGTAATTCATATTCGCTCCGCCCACTTACCTGTTGCACACTGGGCGTGGTCGCAGCGCCCGCTGGCGAGTCGAGCGGCGATGCCGAGCAACTGGAATGACTGCTATCCTGCGAGTGCGACTGCAAGAGGAGAGAGAGAGAGAGGAATTAGTTGAAGCTTCTGAGGCTGGCTGGACTGGGGAAGCGAGACGCACCTGTCCGTTGGCGTTGCCGCACAAGTTGCGTATGGAGACAAAGGGCCCGGACACCTGGCTGCAGTTGTTCGACACGTTGAAGTTGAAGTTGTCCAGGGGATTTGTCATCGCGATCACCGAATTGAGAATCTCTGGCGTTTTGGGCGTGTGGGCGCCCGGGCCGCTGCCCTCGATGCTCAGCAGCGCCGCGGCCGGTATATTGGAGTTGAACATGGTCTTGTTTTGGATATCAACACACGATAATAATAATAATACGATTTATTATTAAAAAAAAAAAAAATAAAGCAAATAAAAAAACGAATTGAGAAAATATTTTTAAAAATTAACACGTAACTCGTTTTTCTTTTTCTTTTTAATTTGCTGCTGACTTTTTTTTAATTATTATTTTTGTATTTATTTTTAATGTGTGTAGAACTTTAGTTATTTTTTTAAGCTTTTGTTGGTTTGTTGCTGCTTTGTTTTTTATTTGTATTTGTATTTATTTTTTTTTATTTGTAAATCACAGTTGAAGGCCTACGCGTTGCATTTGTTGGACTGCTTTTTGTTGTTAATTAAATATTTATTGTTTGATTTATATATAGTTAATAGTATAAATATTGTTTTTTATTTTTTGTTTTTGTTTTTACTGTTGTATATGCGTTTGTATAAATATAGATATATATATTTATGTATTTATATATATATTTTATTTTTTATTTTTTGTATAAGTATATAAATGTTTTTTATTTTTATTTTATCAATTTTGTTCTTCTTAAATTTTGGACACTCGCGTCTGCTGTTGCTGCTGCTTCTTCTTGTTTGTTTGTTGTTGTTGTTGTTGTAGTTGTTGCTGTTGTCTCTCTCGTTTATCACAAATTGTTGTTAATAAAATGTTTTTGCTTTTTAGCTGACTTGTTTGATTGTTGCTGTGCAAATATTGTTGTTGCCGTTGTTGTTGTCACTTTTGTTGTTGTTGTTGTAGTTGTTGTCGCTGCCGCTGCTGCCGTTGCCGCTGCGTCGCGACGCGGTTCCATCGGCGCTTCCAGCGTGTGTTGCTCACAGCGTTGTATTCAACTGAATGTTTTGGCCACCGGCAAAAGTCGACTTCCACATCCACATCCACAATATCAGCGACATCCGAGACAGCAGCCGACGACCAGCACGAATCGCGCACGCTCGCTCTAAACAGTCCAAGAGAGCGAGCGAGAGAGAGAGAGAGAGAGAGAGCAAGAACGTGAGCGTGTGAGCGGGCGTCGCAGCAGTCGAGAAAGAGAAAAACACAGAGAGGGAGAGAGAGAGAGAGAGAGAACATTAGTGAGTGAGTGAGTGATACGGCTGGAGCAGCGTGTGAGAATTAAAATATCATAAAAAAAAAAACAAGTCACAAAGCGCGCTCGTCAAGAAACAAGTGTGCTCCAGACTTCAGAACTGATCGACTTGAATATACCCTGTAATCAATTTATAAATTTTTCCTAAACATGCTAATTTATATGATTTACAAGGCAAATATTATTAAATCTCTCTGTCGAGTGACTCGGTAAGACTCAAATGCACGACCTTAAGATACCCTAGTTTCAGTTTAGCTACGCTAATTGCTGTAAATCAATTACCTCCCATTGCAGCTGCTAGAAAAGTAATAAAACTTGACTTATTTATACCCTAGAATGACAATCTCTGATTGAGCAGCAATATGAAACGACTTAAAGATACCCTACAATTGTTTTTGAAACAACATTAAGTGGGGTACTCAATAAAAACACATTGAAAATGATTAAATTATAACGGAACAACAAAATGGAAGCAAAAAAGTAAAGCATCTTAAGCCTGATCGACTACTGATACCCTCTAAACTGTGCACAAACAGATTTATGAAATTATCACAAAGCAGCTGAAATTAGTCTAAGTTATGCTTAGCTACATCTTCAACATCTCGGCATACCCCATCGATGCCACTTTACAGGGTATACGAAAACAATTAAATTATAAAATAAGCGCAAGTAAATTGATTTATGTAAGCGCCGAGCAGCTGACAGCGAACAGAACCGACTGACCGACTGACCGATTGATTGACTGACCGACTGATCGACTGATCGACTCGACTGTCTGATTGAACAGCTCAATGCTATGCGCATTACTGTAGTTCGATTCGCTGTGCGTAGCTTAGTTAGCCACGTTAATGTCTCAATTAAGCGGCTTAATCGTTTAATTGAGTGCAGAATGCAGTTGCCTGATAGCCAAAGGCCGAGGATCTCCAATTGATCGGTCAATCAAAGTTGAAGGTGAAATGCAAACAAACAAACGAACGAACAACAACAGCAGCAACAACAACAACAACAACAACAAGTGAAACTACAGTAAATATTGCAAATATTTCAGCTATGCAATAGGTCAATTGAGACTCAGCCGTAGCAGACTCGGGAATGCAGAGCCCAAAAGCGTTTCTGATAAATCATCTTCAGTTTTGTATTGAGGCACAGCGTTGCCACCTGGCCTACAAAATAATCGAAACAGTTATGAAGGTTCCTTATGGGGATTTGTTAGGATAGTTTTAAGAGTAAGTTTTTACTGAAGCTCATAGACCAATTGAATGCAGATCTCAATGCACAGCGTTGCCACCTGGCATACAAGTTAACCGAAGAGTTATACAAATTCCTTATGGGGATTTGTCAGAATAGTCTTAAAAGTAAGTTTTTGCTAAAGTTCAAAGACAAATCGAAAGCAGATCTCAATGCACAGCGTTGCCACTTGGCACAAAAAAGAGATTTACCCTCTAAACAAACATGATTGCACTTGCATATGAGGATTTGTTAGGATAGTTTCAACAGTAAGTTTTTACTGAAGCTCAAAGACAAATCGAATGCAGATCTCAATGCATAGCGTTGCCACCTGGCATATAAATTACCAAAGAGTTATAAAGATTCCTTATGGGGATTAGTTAGGATAGTTTCAACGGTAGGTTTTTACTGAAGCTCAAAGACAAATCGAATGGAGATCTCAATGTACAGCGTTGCCACCTGGCATACAAATTACCGAAGAGTTATAAAAATTCCTTATGGTGATTAGTTAGGATAGTTTCAACAGTAAGTTTTTACTGAAGTTCAAAGACAAATCGAATGGAGATCTCAATGTACAGCGTTGCCACCTGGCACAAAAATGAAATTTATCCTCCAAACAAACATGATTGCACTTATCAACATGTACATATGCATACTATTATGTAGATTTCTAGAATATAGACATTTTTACCAGCGCAGCGTTGCCACCTCTTATACATATTCTTCAGTAAGTTTTGTATGTGCGCACATTTCCAACACAAATTAAATTAGATTCGAGCGCAGCCAACTAACCGAGCCACTTAACGACTTTGCTTTTATGGCTGACAGCGTTGCCACCTGGGCGAGCAAACGCTGCAGCGTTTTATTAGTTAATTTTCAGTTCACTCAGCGCTCAGTGAGTGAGGTTCTCGTTTGATTTCGTAAAGTTTTTATTTTTTATGGCAATTTGTTGCCCTTTTTCGTTGTGTGTGTGTGTGTGTACGTCTGTGTGCGTGTGTGTGCTTTGTTTTAATGGTCCGCGCGCTTTGAGGTTTTTCAAGGAATTGAGTTATGTGCTCGAAATTGTGTGGAATGCCCCCAGCCGGAGATTAGGTTAAGCAGCGAAACTGGACTAATGATGCTTTTTTCTTTCTATACTCGAGTGCCCTACCTCCCCCTCCCTCTCTCTCTCCCTCTCTCTCTCTCTCTCTCTCTGTGTGTTTGTGTGCCTCCCCCTTAATTTCAAACGAAATGCAAATTGCGGCACGCTGTCAATCTTAAAAGCGAACCAACCCCCCCAGCTGCCAGCAGCGAGAGAGCGCAGCCCTTCCCCCCTTCTTCCCGCCACTCTCGCCGCAGCCCCCCCCTTAGCCGTTGGCTGTTATGGCTTTTGCCATTTCTATTATTGCCTTTTGGGCCATTTATCATTTTGGCAAGAATGTTTGCTGCTGCGGATGCCACGGCGAAGCACCCCGACACCGACCTCCTCTCCTTCCTCGCTCCCCTTCCATGCAAGCACTTTTAGTGCCACTTTTATGTGCCTCACACACATACACACACACACACATGCGCTCACGCACACTTGTGTAAATTGAAAGTCAGTCAAAAATAAAATTTTTCAAACACAAAAAAAAAAAAACTAAAATAAAATAAAAAAAAACAACAAAAAGTCAGAATAAAGAATTATGATTTATGACTTTCGCATGTTTTGCTGTTTGTATACGACTCAAGTGTGTATGCATGTGTGTGTGTGTGTGTGTGCGTATATGATTTAGCTTTTGTTCTCTGCTGGCTATTTGTTTGAAAAGCTTTGAAAGCCTTTGCCTTTGATGTGCATTTGCAAGCTGTTGAAACGCAAATCACTTTTGACATTCGCTGTTGCGGTTTCGATTTCGAACTCGATTTCGAACTCGATTTCGATTTCGATTCTGGCTATTTTGACCAAATGCAATACAGGTGTGCCCCCCCCCCCCCCCCCCCCCCCCTCGCTGCGCTTTTTGGCCAACTGCCCAGGCAGCTGTGCTGAGGTCTTGATTTTGAGGTCACGGCTGGAGCTGGCTGCACATTGCGCATACGCCGCGTTCGCCGTCAGCCAGTGACATGCGCAAACAGTTGACAATCGGCAGAGACGCGACTCAAGTGATTGCCAATCGATAAGCACGCATCGCAGAAGCAGCTGGCAAACGGCCCAGCACCCAGCTCCCAGTAGGGCGCGTACAGCCACTCGTAGTTGGCTTTAAGTTTTTGTTGTTGTTCATTTATATTCATAGATACTGTATGTACATATATGCACACATGTGCATATCTTTTCGTATATCGTATATAGCGTTTTTTGTCTGCTTAGCTATTAACATTCCGCAGCGGGTTTTTTGTTTCGTTTCGTTTCGTTTCGTTTTGTTTTTGTCGCCTTGTCGAACTTGTTGATTCGCTGGCATTTCTCGATTGCTCTCAAGTGTGCGAAATTGTTAGCGCGTTCGATTGGAAATGCTAAGATCGCAGCAAGTGCAGCGCCGCATGTGCATGTGCATTGAGCTAATCAGTTAATCGATTATCGGTTGATATCGATAGACTATCTGTCGATGGGCAATTTAAAAATGCGACTCACTGTGATGTGTGCTAGATGCGTTGCATTTCATAAGTCAACTAAGTGTTAAGTCCTAGTGTACATTAATCGATATCTAACTATCGATAGTCAAAGATTTTTACTTTGATTAAATTTAACAATAATCGCAGCAAAGCTGTTGATCGACAAGCAAAAGCTATCCAAAAATCGTGCCATCCATTTCATTAACTGAGATGTTATCGATAACATATAAGTAACACATGCACACATCAAAGTCAAATTGTTCGATTTAAATAAACCGAAGGACGATGCTTATCAGCTAAATTATCGTCAAATGAACCCAAAACAAGTTCCACAAACCTATCGATATTTGCAAACACTGTATACATCAATCGCATATAGGGCATAAATAACTGTCCGCGATTTATCTGATGGATCAATTAATTCATCAATCAACGATATATTCTCAATTTAAGTGGAGCTCGTTTGGCACTGCCATCAATATGCTTGAGACAATCGATTAAGTATATTTATATTTATACATGTTGTATATGCAAAAATAAAACCGGTATGCTCCTAAAAATATAATTATAACAATAAACAATGCTAACAGCAAATTGCGAAATGAGTCACGTGGAATCACAAAGCGAAATAAAAAATAGAAAATAAAATAAAATAAAATAAATAAATAAAAACCGCAACGAATTTCATTCGATAATTGCCAAGCGAAATTTATCGCGTCTTCCTTGGAATGAATGGAAGCAACCGCAATGTGAAATGTGCATGAAATAAATTACGGGCTAATTGTATAACACTCACACTCACATACGGGTATTCGTATTAGTAGTCGTACTCGTATTCACATTCATATTCATATTCGAATTCAAATTCGATAACAATTACGAGACTTAACAGTGATTTGTTGTGTCCAGCTAAATGGGACGAGTATATATAAGAGATATATATGCAGATATATTATATATATATGGTATATAACATACATAAAACATTATTCATTGGCTCGCATCGTATATCGAAGCGAATCGTTGCCTCTGCGGATCGTGTGCAATCCGAAAATAACATATAATGCACATGCATATGATATTTAAAACAATTTTGTTAAGTATTTAACAGTATTATCATGCTGTCTGTGCCTTGCGCATTATGTTTGCGCTACGTGCCTCAGCTTCACTCCACATTTCACACGATTCGAGCGAACGTACGTCCGAAACAAGCAAAAATCGAGTGGGAGAGACAGAGGTGAGAGAGAGAGAGAATCGAACACTGAATCGAATGGAAAGACTTAAGCAACAAAAAAAATGCAAAAGAACAATCCAGCAAACTAATGGCATTTCAAGTGCTCTACATGTGGGCGTGGCAAATGCTTTGAAGTCGAGCAAATTTCGTGATATGTATATACATTAATATACATATATGCATATGTAAACTCCAGTAGAACAACCACAGAGACTCAATAGCGCATACGCATAGCTTTGTGGTTATCGGTTATCGATAACTTGCTACATAGTTGCCTGGAACAGAACTTAAAACAATGATTTGCATTGCTCGAAATGGAGAAGCTCAACAAATATGTGTGTAGTATGTATCTAGCGTTATCGATAGCATTCTAGAGTTATCGAAATTTGAAGTCTAACGGCATTTTTAGTTAATTTCAGAAATGCATTATCGACGATTTAACATTGAGAATTCAATTGAGATATAAATCATGAATATATGATAATGAAGGGAGAAATGCGTTATCGATAACATATCGATTATGTTTGTCGCAGCAGTTTCATGCAAGCAACGAGAGCTGGCTGTTGTTATATATTCACAGCAAACCCACTTGATTGCAGAAAGAGATGAGAACTGGATTTAGAGAGAGAGAGAGAGAGAGAGAGAGTGAGAGAGAGAGAGAGAGAGTGAGAGAGAGAGAGAGAGTGAGAGAGAGAGAGAGAGAGCTATTGAATGAAGATAAAAAGCTATCATTGCCTGCTTTGCGTTTGTTCTTCTAGTTCTACCCTTTTTCTTCCTCATTCTTTTGCACTTTGGCCAAAACAAATTCCAGGTCAGCTAAAGAATAAATATGTATGTACAGATATATGTGTATATATATATATATCTATGTATATGTTATTATGAGAAGCTCTCTCTCTCTCTATCTCTCTGTGGCCGGGATCATAAAAAGAACTAGTTGTTGCTGTTGTTGTTCTGGCTTAATTAAAAGCATTGCCAAAGCCAAACAATCGCCAGAGTCAGGGCCACGAGCAAACAGCAGAAGATGTGCAATAGCAAAAATAAAAGATGGGAAAGAGAGAAGGAAACAACGTTAGAAAGAAACGAAAGGGGAGCAATGTCGAGAGAGAGAAAAAGTATCTCATAGATACGAAATTGCCACACATTAATGGCCCAATACAACTACACCCTTCCGCCGTTCACCCTCACACTTCCCCCAACCCCCCCACTCCACAGTCCTCCCTCTCTTCGTTCAGCTATTTTCTAATTAAGTGTCATTGATTCGGCGTCGTCTGGCTGAAATTACTCTTCGTGGGCTGTTGGCGTCTGTGGCCGTGTGGGCGTGGCAGTAAGAAGCTTTGAAAAATTTACACTTTAATTAAAGCATTTGCAGATAATGTATCTGCGTTTGATTAGCTGCAGGGGCCGCACAGCCTGCCTGAAGCTGGAGCAGGAGATGGAGCAGGGGCGGGCCTGGCAGTGGGACTTTATGTCAGCGTGATAAAAACTTGCCTATTAACATAAAACTTGATCGAATGAGCACTCGCACCACGCAGCAACAGACTCAAGAGTCCAAACATATCCTCAACGTCCCCTCGCTCCATCTCCCTCCCTCTCTCTATCTCCATCTCTCTCTCTCCCAGTTGCTGCTCCCCGAAAATGGGCCGCGTGGCTATTCAATTAATTTATTATTCACTTAAGAGACGCGCACGACGCTCGCCAGTTGGGCGGGGTGGTGCGGTCGTTGCGGGTGGTGCGGGTGGTTGCGCGGCCGGTTTGGTTCTGTATTTAGCATGCAGAGCCATAGTTGAGCACATAAAAATGTTATAAAAATTAAATTGCGCACAAAGACTCGACAAGAATTTCGCACATAGAGCAGCGGCACGCCCTCTGGCAACAGCTGCCCCACCGACCCACCAAACCGAACGACAACCACCACTAGGCAACCACCTCGAGTCGCATAGTAGTTGTGCCAAAAATGTCCTGCTCCATGTGGCTGGGCGGCCTTTTGGGCAATGGACAGTCGAGTGCGTGGGGCAGGCCGAGCGGGGCGGGGTGGTTGCAACATGGGCGGTTTGTGCCACTCCAACTTATGGCGAGCGCGTGGCGCAAGTTTTACAGTTATAAACATTTCTGTGCACGTTTTCTGCGTTAAATTTAGGAACTTGGCGCAAAAAAAAAATGAGAAATAGAAGCGAAAAACATGAAAAACTTTGAGAAACTAAATGAAGGAAGGAAACGAAGAAAAAGAGAGAGAAAAAAAAACAGAAAATGAAATGGCAATTTTATGGAAATGTGCTTAAACGAGCGAAACAGGCCACAGGCATTAAGATAAAGTGTATCTGTGTGTGTGTGTGCGGTTTGGCCACACATTAATAGTGCCGAAAAAAAATGGTTATCGATAAACCAAGTGCTTGAGGCACACAATGGAAAAACCTATTCATATTTCAAACTAGGGAAACGCGCTTGAAATGTGCATACAAATTGAGAAACTTAACTCGTAGTTCTACCAATTTGAAACTAAGAAAAGTTGGCATTATCGGCATATCGATAGCAAATAATAGCGGTAGCGAATTGTAGCTAACCATAAATTGCTAGAAATATACAAAATTTATGAAATTCTAATTTACGTAAGTATAGCCCTTTACTATGCGGCTATGATATTTCGATAATAAGTGTTATCGATAACAATACGTACAACTTTTACAACTAGAAAGTAGTTAATAGCTCAATTATAGGTTCATTGCACGTGTTTCTCAACTATATACACAAATAAATTCTACTATGAATGTGATAGCATATCGATAAAATGCATTATCGATAACAATTTAAAATCTACCATAATTATGCTGCTGCAAAGTTATTTGAAAACGTTTCCTAACATAATTTCAAGTAAGTAACATCTCCAATGCCGTAATCTCCATGCCAAATGTTATCGATAACAACGCAGTATTATCAATAGATAGCCATGAATAATCTATGATCCACTGTAAGTGTTTCTTCATAATTTATAGGTGCTTTGTAGTGCCGATTTCTACATACATATATGTAGTTTACGTATTTATCGATAAATTGCATCAGACTATGCAATCGAACACAATGAATGCGTCAGCCGAGTACACAGCAATGCGTTAAGCAATACACGTCTGTGGAATGCGTCAACGCACCTACGAATATACAACATATCTATGTATGTATGTATGTATATGTATAGCTGTGTGAATCTGAATTCATAAAGGTACGACTATCAGTCATTTAGTATCTGTATTTGTGCATGTGTGTGTGTGTGTGTGTGTGTACACGGCAAAAAAGAAACGTGATTAAACCAAGAATACTTAATGAATGAATAAACTTGTGACAAGTGTCGCCGACATTCTTTAATTGAATGCGAAATTTCGAGATAAGATTTGTCACAAACCAAAACAAAGACAAACAAAAAGCAAAAAAGCAAAAACCAAAAGCAAAAGCAATAAAAACAAAACTATTTTCATGAGATTTGGAAATTAGTTAATATGAGAGATGTATTAATACTGATTAAGTCTTTAATTGCATTCTTTAGCCTCGACGATGAGTAGCAAAAAAAAATATAGCTCTTAAGCGGTTATAGCTCGAGACATTTATTCGCACTTGAAGGTTGCTCAAGTGAATCAGTTGACACTTTACAACACTTGATTTGACAACTTGTCACGTGTCAGCTGTCAGCTCTCGCTATACCTTTCTCGCTCTCTCTCTTTCTTCTATTTCACTATGGCAGTTCATAATATCATATTATGGGTGTGTATATAGACATGTGGTTACTCTTAGTTAATCACACTTTACAGCACTGAAGCAATTGATTCTCTGTTGAGCTTTGAGTGTTACACAAATTGTGAGCACTCAGCTGCTTTACAGCACTCAGAAAAGAAGGCAAACCTTTTTTGTTGCTATGCAACACTGTTTATCAGCAAAAGCTGCTTACCAACACTGCTCAATTCTGCTATTCAGCTTCTAGCTGCAACCAAAAACTCTGTTGCATCTACCCTTCTGCATTTGACAGCACTAATGCTGTTCCTCTGGACACTTTGCAACACTGCACTCGCTTTAATGCTGTAGCGTTTCTCTGGTCATAGCTTTACTCTATAGGCTAGCGATTACCTACAGGCCTCATTTATGGCTCACTGACTGTCTTTGTCCACTTTTCGCTCAGTGTATATGCACAGTTATCTTCTTTGTTTTGTTTTGTTTTTTGTTGTTTTTTTTTTTTTAGCTATTTAGCTGTAAGTCGCTGTATCGCAGTGTTGTACAAGTGTTTCGTATGTATTTATGCGTATCTTAACTTGGACAACACGCACCTTTTTATTAGCATTACTCACTGATCAGATAAGTGTGTGTGTGTAGGTGTGTGTGTGTGTGTCTGTGTGTGTGATGTGCCCATTGCAAGGACGTTTGCAATCACAACTTTCATTATAATTTTTTTTATAATTTTTTTTTGTAGTTTTATCAACAACTTATCAGTTGTTGTTGTAGTTGTTGCTGTTGTTGCTGCTGCTGCTAGCTTGTCTTATGTCAAAGATGTCTTATCAGCAGCAACAACATGAAAGGCACAAAAAAAAAAACCTTTGAGTAAAACAAAAACCAAAAAAAAAAAAAAAAAAAACACAACAGAGAAGTGGAAATAAAATTCTTATCGTTTGGCAAAAGTTGCGCAGGTTGTTGTTGCTGTTGTTGTTGTTGTTGCTGCTGTTGTTGGCTGACTGAGAAAATCTAATTAATTTTGAGACTTAATACATGTGTGACATCAAAGCGATTTATGTTGATTATGGCCAGCACCGTCATTGACACAATCAGTTATCAGTGTTAACTGGGCCTTTTAATTTATTGATATTTATGACGGCTATATGTATGTGTGTGTGTGCGTGTGTGTGTGTGTGTGGAATTTTATCAAGCAATTGCTAGAGCCTTTATATTGTATGTGTTTTTGTTTCGCTTTAAGCTCTGTGGCTTTTGCTTAAAGACATTTAGTGCGCTCTTCACACCTTCACACCTCTGAGATACATTTGTATCTTTGTATCTATCGGTAGCTGTCAGTGCCATGCGACAGCTGTCAAAGCCGGCCAGTGCGCCGCTAATGATGATGATGATGACGATGCTGTTGTTGTTGTTGATGATGATCAACATGAATTTTATGAAAGAATTCGCATTAAAATTGTTAAATGTGTTTATTTGTTCCAAGCGAACAGCAGGCCAAATGGCTAAAAACAACAAACACACACACACACACACACACACATAGAGACTTGCTCTATAAATCTAATGGAAATTTTGTTGCACTGCCAGCAGCTGCCACTTGCATTGGAAATGTTCTCGGAAATGTGCTTCGTGGCATTCAACATGCAAAATGCGAAACGTGCAGCTCGTGGCAAGTCCAAGTTCCACAACCGCCCCCCCCCCCCCTCCCCCTCCCAACACTTTTTTGCGCTATGTAAACACAGAAGCCAAATACTTGGTATACCCTGACACCAAGTCAATGATATAGCTAAGGGTATCTAGTTTGTAAGACAATTTATGCAACTGAGCAGGAGCTGGAGCTGCAGCAGGAGCTAGCAGAGGCCTCGCACTTAATGAAACAAAGTGGAACCGACTGGAATGGTATTGCTCTTCCTGCAGATTGCTCTCTTCTCTCTTTCTCTCCACACTCTTTCACATTTGCTTGTTATCGATAAGTTATCGATATGTTTGCTTGGCTTTAAGGCCTCTAAGACCTAGAGATATGGAATATGTACTCTGAAAGTATATGTGCCCTGAATTCAAAGTGCTTGAAGTCTCTCTGGGCACGTACCAAGAATAAGTTCCCTCAGAGACCTGGCACACCAAGGGAGCCCTTACATTAGATTATATTCTATTGATTCTATTCCATTGATATCTGTGTATCTCCAGGGGTATCTGCCAGTCGAGCACTGCCAACATTCTAGAGAATTGCCAAGCAACAAAAAGTAATATATATATATATATATATATATATACGTATATATATGTAGTTTGAGATTCATCTTAGCGGAAAACTCATTCAATATCAGACACAATTTTCCAAGTAGTTGAAATCTAGTTGCTTGCCGCAACGAAAGTCCATTTCCGACTCGGGTCGGCAGCAACTGGTGGTCGTCATTGTCTCGCGCTAGATACAGCTCTCTGTCTATTTTTGTGGTTGCAGCAATTCGTAAATTTTTTGGAAAATGGAAATTTGGTTTTAATTCATTTCGGCTCAGCTGTTCCACAATTTATTGCACGAGAGATAATTTTAATTAACTAAAATTTAGCAGTTGCCAAAAGTCAACAGCAGCAGCAAATGTATTTTAATCCATTTGAAGCGTTCAGCGTCGAGAGCTGGGCGTGTGCGAGCTCCAGTCCCCAGGGGCGGGCAGGGAAATTTGAAAATTTATGCGACAAGGCGTGCCAAAAAAAGAAAAGAAGAAGAGAAATGGGGGAAAAAACGACTGTGAAAATATCAATTAGTTTGTGCTCCAAATGTGTCCCGAATGTCGCTGGGATCGAGGCGTTGGAGCTGGAGTCGGCGTGGGCGGGCCGAGGTGTGGGCGGGGCGAGGTGTGGGCGGAGTTGTGCCAGAAGGTGTGCGAGTTGTGTGTGTTAACTGCAGCTAGGCACGCCTACAAAAGCACACACACACACACAATATATGATAGCACACACACACACACACACACACACACACACACACACAGACACACACACACACTCACACTCACTCTGCGAAATGTGAAACGACTTGGCGACTCGATTGTCCTTGACACATATTCCAACTATTTCGCTTGGCACGCACAACATTCATATGTGTGTGCGAGTGTGTGTGTGTGTGTGTGTAGTCAACGTCTTGTTGGGCTTCCGCCTGAAGCTTGGCCCTAATCCATTTGAACTTTTTACGTTTTACGTTACGTCCTCGCTGCCAACTCTCTGCCAAGGATAATAAAAGAAATTTTCTTCTAGTTTATGGGCCAGCGCAACTTTTGTGGCTTCCACAACGTCAGTGTGTGTGTGTGTGTGTGTGTGTGTGTGTGTGCCTGGTAATATAATCCTAATGGAATTTACACTGCAAAATTCACAATGTTATGCCAACAATAGCGAGGAGAGCATGTAACGTGGCCTTTTGTCATGCGAGTGCGATTTTCTAGAACATTTGCATTGCCCATTGAATCAAAGTTGAACAACAATTGAAACGAAATTGAATGCAAATTTAGGAAAATGCAATAATTACATAGGAAAAAAAAAAACAACAATTGCAATTAAATGTAATGCAAAAATCGTATTTCAACTTGTATATAAAATTGAATTGAAACTGATTGAAAACGAATTGAAATGGAATTGTATGTAGTGCAACTTTAAGTGCAATTCAATTATCTGAAATACTCTAATATAGTTGAAGCGACTAAAACTCAGCTTCAATCAGATTGAAACCCACTGAACTGCTTTCAACCTGGTTTCAATGAAAATTAACAGAATTTCGTCAAGTTTTTCTTAAAGTTGAATTGAAACTCAAATGGAATTGAAATGAAATGAGAACTGAAATTGCATTGCCTTCAAACATATTTAATTGATCATTAAGAAATATATAGAACTAGCTGTGTGTATTGCCCGGAAGCCTCGGAATAGATTTCGCTGTTGCTGTTTCGCTTGGCCTGCGTTGGAACAGAATATTTGAGAATAAACCCAAACACGAACGCAGAAGCTCACAGATTTCAGATTTCACATTTTATTTGTTTTTCAATTTTTATTATTATTTCAATTTTTTTTTTTTTTTTTTTTTTTGGTTGAAGGTCAAGTGCATTAAGGCGAAACGGAAATGAAAATGTTAAATAGATATAAAAATAGTCGAAAAACGAACAGCGAAAAGCGAACGAGCTGAGGGCAAAGCTGTTTGGGGCTGGGCCACGACCAGATAGAACATGGAAGCGTGCGTGAGTGTAGTAAATTCCATTTTATTTGATTTCGTATCGCCAGAGAAGGAAGATAGAGAGAGAGAGAGAGTGGGAGAGAGAGGGAGCGAATTGAGGGAAAAAGCAAAGCAAAGCAAACCTGCAAGCGCGTTTATCGTTAATCGTTATCCTTGAGAGAGGGAGCGAGTGTGAGAGAGAGAGAGAGGGAGTGGGAGTGTGTGAGAGAGAGAGAGAGTGTGTGGCAAGGAATGGCAGCTGGCACTTAATTGTGCGTGTCACGCAGCTACAACATGGACATGGACATGGACATGGACTTTTGGATGGCACCCACTCACGCACACACGCACACCGAACTGGGCGAGGCTCTGAGCGGGTCAGCGGTAAGGGCGGTAGGGGCGGTGGGGCGGAGGCGGCAAAGCTGTAGCCGCGTTCATAAAAGCGGAAATGCTGGCGCCGACATTATCATTTCAGCTTGTCTGTCTCTGTCTCTGTGTGTGTGTGTTTGTGTGTGTGCAATTATGATAATTGAGCGAGCGCTAGACAGAGACGGTAGATAGTGAGCGAGAGGCAGCATATAATGCTGCGAATTGGCAGACAGGTTAAATTGCGCGTAACTTGGCCTGACTTGGCTTGCGCACGCATTTTGATTGATTCGACGCCATTTGGGGCATGCCACATGCAGCAGCAGCAACGGCAGCAGGAGTCGCCACAAGGACACACAGCTGGCGCCACATTGTCTGCTGGACCTCACACTTTGCCTGCCACACCTTGTGGCAGCAACGCTGACGCACGCACGCACACATTGATTGCGTGCAGCAAATTAACCGTTGGCGTTGATTGATTCTGCGTCGCATTTGGCCAGGAAGCTGCGCTGGGCGGCTCACAGATTTCGGCCCGCAAATGCCATTTGGCAACTTGTTTACACTGAACGCGGCTAAAAATGGGCTGCCCAAGCCCGAACGGCCAATGGCCGGACATGTAAACAGAACAGTTGGCCTCTTTACATGCCTCGGCACAGAGATATAGATAAACATTTGGACATACATATAAAAAAAAACAATCCAAATCGATATACACACAAAATGCACGAAAATTGAACGGAAAATTGACTGTGATTGCATTGAACTTCAATTGCATTGAAGCATCTTGGACTTTTTACAATTGCATTGACTAATTGTAGACGTGATTGAAAGTGCTGCAGATTGATTTTGCATCGATATTGAAACTAAATTGAATACAAATCACTTTGCAATTCAATTATTCTTGTATGTATATTGAAATTGAGTTTCAATTTACATCCACGAATATTGCAATTATATATAATCAATATTCATCAATTCAATTTCAATTTTAATGGAATTTAAGAGTTCGCACGAGTTTAAGCCTTCATTATTTAAGCTTCCATTACAATATTGAACCGATTTGATTGTCAATTTAGCAGATTGAATGAGCCTAATATAATGAGCTTCAATATTTCAGATGCAAATTCAATGCGCATGAAAATTGAATAACAAATTGAATGTCAATCGAAATCAAAATTGAATGTGAATTGAAATTGAACGTAAATTTACTTGAATATTATAAGAAAATTGCAACAAATATATAAATATGTCTCTTTTGATTCTACAGCTCAAGCATTCAATATTTTAGTTTCAATTAACATAAATTGAATCGAATATTTTCACTTCTTTCAATTACATTAATGATGCAATTTAAAGTGCCAGAAATTGATCATGAATTCAAATTGAAATTGAATGTTGTGTATTTGAATTGACTGAAACTCGTTTTGGCATTCCATTAAAATAGCATAAAAATTGCCATTTTGAGTGCTCAGCCTCAGCTTCAATTTGACATTAGCAAATATCAGCGTAGGCTTAAGCATCGTAGCATTTTGTCACTCTAGCCAACATTTGTAAGCTTCAGCCGTGTTCAATCATGGGAATTGAATGAGAAGATTCAAATGAATTAAATGCGATTCTAGCGTTCGCTAATTATAATTGATGGCCATCGAATGAGCTGCGCTTTGTCAGGCTTAAAGCGGATTTTCAATGGACTGTTGCAGCTATTGCAGCTACCCCGGTCCCGGGGCTCGGTGCATTGAGACTTACCGTAAAATGCACGCAAGATGAAAACGTTTTGGCTGCAATGAGACGAAGCAACAGGTGGAAATGGTTAATAACATCATAAGGAATAGTTATATAGATATATGTATGTGTGTATATATATGTATGTATAGCTACATTAGTTTATTCATAGCGCATCGATAATTTGCAGCTTATGCCCATCCATTATGTGGAGTCGAGGAGCCATTGCCCCCTAGCACTACCCCCCTCTGCCACCCGCCAGCAGCTGCTTCACCCTGCAAGCATTTTCGATTATTTACTGTGTGTAAAAGACGATTGATGATTATTGATTAAAGCCAGTCCCCCTCCCCTACAGCTAGAGTACCCCGCGCCCGCCTCCACGACAGTCTATTAGCTTAAATTGGCGAACGACGCATGAATCATCGCCAAAAAGCAGAAGACAGCCGAAAAAGACGGCCGGCAAATGTTCGCCTGGGTATGCACGACTAGCAGCTACCCTAACGTATAGCTAACTCCCGCTCTCCGAGTCAGAGTCTCAGTGTTTGTCTCCCTCTTTCACGACTCTCTTTCCATAGAGTTTGATGAGACTCCCGTAGGGTTCACACCCAAACCAAATATGCCCCTTTCCAGTCAATTACGCGTGGTATATATAAGAAAACAACATCAAAATGTGCACAAGGCAAGACGTGAAAAATATACAAAATAATGCAGAGAGAGAAATAAAAAAAAAATGCCAAAAAGACGCTAAAAACAAACGCGCGTAGGTAGCGCCAATTTTTTAGGCAAACACTCGCAGCTGGCAGGGTGAGGCCTGGCGGGGGGAGTGTGTGTGTGGGAGGGAGGGAGGTAGGAAGAGGGCGAGCAGTTGAGTGTAGAGTGGAAGTGGGTTGTGTCCATTAATTTAGCTTAAATCTTGAAAGCAAACGACGACAAAGACCAAAAAAAAAAAACGAAAGACGTTTTGTTTATTTGGCTTTTCGTGCACGCATCAATATACATATGTATATATGTATATATATGTGTATGTGTGTGTGTGTGTGTGTTCAGTATTTCAGTGTATTTCAATGGCCCCTTCGACCGGCCGATCAATTTGCAACATTTGTTGAGGATTAAGACCTCTCTCGCATTGCAACGCTGTTTGCGATCTCTTAATGGCATTCATTTGCTTGAAATGCCAAAAGGCGTTAAGCGTTATGCGTTAAGCGTTAAGTAGGCAGCAGCATCAGAAAAAAAAGGAGTACCAAATATCAAACAAAATACAGTAATTACTAAGAGTTTGCTTATTTTGTGCGAATTTTCACATATATTTTGAGAAATGGCCAAAAGAATATCAAAAATTGAAAGCAAAAACAAAAAAACCCAATTAGCTTCAATTAAGAGAGCTGCTAAAAGGTGATAAAAAGGAAGTTAAGGAGCGAGAGTGAGCGAGACGGAGGGTGGTTGGGGTAAAGTTAAGGCATGCAGTTGAAGTTTGATTGAAATTCAAATTGAAAAAGAAAAAAACATATTTAAAAATTGAAATTGAATTGCAGTTGAATTGAAATGGACGTTGAATAGCAGTTATAAATTGAAAATGAAAACAAACACAAATATAAAAATTGAAATTGAAATTGAATTGAAGTTGAAATTGAATTGAAATTGAAGTTGAATAGCAGTTGTATTAGAAATTCGAACTCAAACTGAAATAGTTAACATATAAAAATTAAATTGAAAAGGAAATTGAGACGAAATTGTGTTAAATTGAAAATAAATAAAAGTAGAAATTGAAAATGAAATAGATATCGCAGCTTAGTATAATATGGTAATAAATATTGATGTTGAAATTGAAACTGTGAAAGAAAAGCCAACAAAATATGGAAATTGAAACTTTGTACTTTCAATCCAAGTGAATTCAATGTGATTGAAACTCAGTTAAAGCTGAAAATGACCAAGAGGCATAGGCTCAAGGTAAGAAATTGAAATGGAAACGAAATGCAGATCGCGCATTTTTCGTAAGATTGAATTGAATTGAATGTGATTGCGACTCTGCTTGAGTCAGATTCTAAAAACGAACAACAAAAAATTCAAATTAAGAAAATTTAATTAAAAAAAAACAAAAAAAAAATGCAATGAAAATGAAAAATTACAAAAAATAAAAAATGTAGAGAGAAAAAAAAAAAACGCGAAGAGGCGATTGTTTAATTGTTGAGCGCTTGAATTGAATTAAGCCTTAATGAAATGCAAAGTGCTTCGCAGGTCATCATCATCAAATGAAGCTCATGGATATAAAATATAAAAATAACAAGCTAAATTAAAAATAAACAAAATGTTGTACATTGAAACGTGCTGCTAATAAGTGAGAGAGAGAGAGAGAGAGAGAGAGAGAGAGGGAGGGGCGAGAGAGACATGAATTTGTGTCTAGAATGAATGTGACTGTGCTTTACGACTCTCATTAGCAGTCATAAGATTTATAATACTGGAATCACAAGTGCTGCCCGTTGCTCTTTCTCCCTCTCTATCTATATCTCCCTCTCTCTCTCTTTTGTCTGCTCATTTGTTTATTTGTTTGCTAACCCATTGACATTAGATAGTAAATTGTATTTCGTATACTCAGAAACAGCCTTGGCACGTTACATGGACAAACATGCTGATCTATGTGATCGATGACAGGGCCCAAGCGATAGGGCAATAGCGCCATTCGATGCGCGAACTGGAAAACCTGGCCCCCCCGACACACTCTTGTCACCAGTTATATCAGCTAGTTGATCGCCGTGATCAATTTGCTGATCAGGCGAGCTATGTTAATTGACTGGCAGAGACCAGAACACACACAGATTTGTCATTTATAGAGAGCTCTGCTTTGATCGAGCGATCAGTCTTCGTTTAGTATTGGAGTTTCGTATGAAGTTCCCGGCATTCGACTTTAGCTGTTTCTTGTTTCTCTTTCGCGCTCGTCACGATCATCAAATTAGAGACATCTCTGATGAATTCTCTATGCTTTGCCCTGGCTTATCCACAATTCCTTGATTAGTGATCAATTATGCTTGCAAATCTGTTCTGATTTGGATTCCCATTTGCTTTATCTCTCTCTTTCATCTTCCGCTCTGTCCGTCTGAGCTAATTAGTAGATCATTAACTTTATATGATTATTACATTTCAGTGATATCTATATGTCTTCATCTCGCTCGCTGTTTCTTTCTCTTTCTCTCCCTAGATGTGCTCCATGTTGCTTATGGGCTTATTAGCTGATCATTAGCTTAATATTGGTATTATATATTAGTATATATTATGTATATAGCTGTCTATCTATCTCTCTATTCATTTCTCTATCTCTCTCTGTGTCTCTTTCTCGCCCCTCTGATCAGCTGTTTGACATGTAGATTGACTGATCAATTAGCGCCTATCATTTGACCTTCATCTTAGCCATGCCAGCTCTGATCAGTCCATAGATCCCGAACGAGCTGAAATCGATGCCAATTTGAATAATTTGGATGAAAGAAACGAGCTCTTAACGGGCCATTCTTTGCAATTAACCAACGACAGCTGCTCCACAAACGGCGCCCGTAAAAAGCTCAAACCACAGAGAGAAGAAAACAACAACAACAACAACAACAACAAACAAACAACAATTAAACGAAGCACATTAAAAATTATTTAATTAAGTGATTTTAATTTTTTCGCTCAACTATTTACGATTTGGCTCTCGTTGATTGTCTAATTTCATTAATCAAGGGATGGCCAGGGAAATGCTCGGGGTGCCACACACACACACACACACATACATCGGGGAGCTATATGTGGGGCTAAGAGGTTGACCAATCAAGCGCCTGACGTAAATTGATTGGCAACCAGCCAGGGGCAACAACAAAAAGCAGGGGGGGCGGGGCGGATGTGAGGGAACTGACGATCGTTAGATCGTTTTCTATGTCAATTAGAATAGTTGAATTTGACCTCCAGGCGGCGCGATGGAGCGCCAAGCCGAAGTCTCTTTGTCTCATCTCGATTATGATTCGTTGCGTGGGCGTTGCACATAAATCACACTTACGAGGGCAACGAAACGCACATACAATAGATAAACCGAAAGTCTCCTAACCCCCCATCCCCTTCCCCTCCAGCTCTCTCCTAGTGGTAATTGAATAATAATCGTTTAATTAGCGTGCCAAATGTCTAATTGGGCCAAAAAGGAATAGAACACAAGAAGAAGAAGACGAAGAAGAAGAAGACAGTTGCGGCGCTACCTTGACAGCATTTTGGGCAGCTGCTCTGGGCCACAACCACGCACTCGACGCCTTTTAAAGCGACTCCCAGCTCGCATCCGAGTCGAAGTCGAGCGAGTCTCATCAAACATTTCCATACGAAATGAGACGTCAGAAGGCGGCAAATGGGCGAAATGCTAATGACCAAAATACAAAATACCAAATACAATATACAAAATACCAAATACAACAACAACAAGAAGAAAACGAGAACTGCGCATCTGTTCTTTAAAATTTATGGCCAGCTTTTGGTTATTTTTTTTTTTTCCTCATTCTTTTTTATTTCTTTTTAGTTTCTGACATATAATTTTAAAACAATAAACATAACAAAAGCCGGGGCGTGTCAACTGGAATGGAAACTGAAATCTAAGCAGACAGAGCGTGAGAGAGAGAGAGAGCGCGAACTGGCTGACCCTCGCTTACAACTGGGCTCGCTCTCGGTCATCTAATGCTTCCGGTTTAATTAGGCTTAGCCCGCTTTTCGGTCCACGCACTCGCTCAAGTTGAAGGCCTGGCCACCTCGATAAGATATGCCCAAAATACATATATCTATCTATCTATCTATATATATATATATATATATATATATATCTATCTATATATATAGTATAGTCGCTGTGTGTCGGCGTTTATTGATTGCCTGGCCAAAGTACAGCGCCCATTAAAAAGCCATTACAAAATACAAAAACAACAACAACAACAACAACAACAAGTTAAGTACACGGCATATAAGTAACAACAACTTGTACTCATGTAGCCTACGATCGTAGCTATAAAAGAGACGAGTCAAAAATAAATACCCAAGCATAGGCTGAACGGGCATAAGCGACTGACTGAGATACCCTGTTCGAGGCGAGCTGAGAGTTGATGAAATACATCAATCAAATGCCACACTTTCTCCATGCTCTAGCCAAACTTTAGCTAAGTTTTATCTAAACTTTATCTATGATCTGCAAGACCTTTGCTTTCTTCATACTAAAATTGATGAATAGCATAAATCATGGAGCATATTAAATCAAGACTTTGTTTAGATAAAGTACTTGGCTCCATCCAAGCTTCATTCAGCTTGAAGAATCCCAGCTGAAGCCCCAGCTCTGGTACCTAATGGAAAACATAAATCAAAGCAAACTCTTTTTATAGATTTTATCCAAGTTTCATATAAATTTTATCCAGTATAGATTATATATAAGCTTGCTGCATGCTCCACCGGGCATAGAGCAGCTTAACAAATAGATCAATCCATAGAAAACAATCCACTTTATTCAAAGTCGACTTAAGCTTTATCCAACATTTAGCTAAGCATTAACTAAATTCACATAATGGCTGTGACAAACATAAATCATCATCAAAATTGTATCTAGATTTTATCTATGATGGATTAGACCCAGAAATTCCCCAGACGCTTCACAAAGCACAAAACATTTCACAGAAAATCAATGAAAACTCTAAACCGCATTCGATTTTCATACTTTATCTAAATAGTATCTAAACTTTATCTCAACTACTCTTATCTATCATATATCCAGTTTTTATCTGTGATATATTATACTATATACATCAAATTTATGTAGCCCTTATCTATGTTAGAGCATATCAGATACAAGTCTCTAACTAGCAAGTCAGCAGATAAGCTTTGTTCACGCTCTAACAGTTAAGGGAATACAGCTCGATTTAGGTATAGAACTCCAAAAGCTATTGAAAAACGAAATTAAATATAATTTCCTACTTATACGCCTAGTTCGTATACCCAAATTTACAATAATCTAAAGTTCGAATGCCGAGATAACCAAGAGCCAATGTCAATAACTAACTATGCTTCACTAGCACCTTTTACAGGGTATGCAGCAACGACGGGAAGTTCATGCCCAAAAGCCGTGTCTAAGTTTGTCTGTGGCCCGTTTTGGATTTCCGCTGCATGTCAACGACATGTGCCACATGTGACCCCTCCCCCTCCCCCTTCTCCCCACCACTCGCACCGTCAGTTGATCACTTAAAGGGTTTTTGGGATTGAGCTGTATTTGCCCATTGATAATGAACACCAATTATCGTATTGGACGTTTGTTTGCAGTTGGCTCTCGCTGGTGCTTGGCATGCAAACGGCGCCCCAACGCCTGACCAGACGGAGACACACAGACCCCAGACACGCTGTCGATAGAGAGAGAGAGAGAGAGAGAGCGAGAGAGGGATAGTTCGGCCCCAATGGGAAGCATGTGACCAAAAGTCAAGACAAGACTATTTGACCGTGACTCAGTTTTTTCTTCTGCTTCTGCTTCTTCTTGTTCATTTTTTTTTTTTTTTTTGTGAGTAATTGATAAATATTTGTTGATCTGATGCATTTATTTGGTCTTGTGTCTTACGAAGTTTACATTTCCCTTTACAGCTTGAGTAATGCAGCCAACTGAAATGAACTTCCAAATAACAGCCAGCTGAGTAAGCGAAACTCACTGCGAATGCGTGGAAATTGCCTAGGAGTCATGCGAAAACAAATTCGATAAATGTTATCGATTATATGTGAGTAAGCAGGGAACCATATGACTGTACCGAGCAGTTAACAAATCAATTCGTTACAGTTCATGAGTATGTGAATGTGAATGTCAAATCGATAAATAATCGATAACATTTGGTTGAACTAGTAGGTCACTTTGCGAATGAAAGGATATATAAAATGAAAATGAGGTCATTACAAGCAAATAAAAAATAAGTTATCGATAAAGCTATCGATAATACGCTTTTCGATGTAATTCATCAGCCAATGAAAGTTATCGATAATCGTAATCGATAAATATATTATATACAAGTATGTCGATATATTACGATTACTCTCCAGCAGAAGAACTATCGATAACATCACGTATTGTCTATCCGAAACTTACTTTCTACTCACTCAACCCTTTGGCTGCTAAGATCCAAAAGCCTAAGACAATGCTGGAGAGACATGTATATTCATGTATATAAAAAGAAATAATGCTTAGCCTTAGTGATATATGCGAGCCATAAATTCACACTCTGCGCCACCTGCCAACAGGAACTCATGAGAAGTGAACAAAATATAGAGAAACTAGAAACAAAATAAAAAACATCGAAAATCTGGTCCAATAAAATGTCATGCAAAATATGTAAATGTATAGCAATAAATTAAGTTAAGTGCGTGTTTTACATTTTCCAGCTCGCGCAGACAGAAATGAAGAAGCAGCAAATACAATAAGAATGGCATAGCTATGAATGACCGACTGAGAGTTACCCTAGCCTTACGACTTTAATTTGAGTTGAGGGAGAAAAGCTTAATATTTGATATTTTCCTTGATTAAAACAATATCGATTGGCTTTTCTTTTGGATTACTACTCTGGCAGAGAAACATTTTCTGAGTAGCGTCGAACTCTATGTAGCCAAGCTGCCCGAGATTCTGGAACCACTTGGTCAAAGCTAATTCGATTTCTCATTCAGATATTTCATTTTTCTTTAGGAAAATCTTAAAAATCTTCTCTTCATTTGATCTGAAGTGTTGCATACTCTGCCCCGAAAAGAATCTACCCTATTCGACGAATTTCGATTATGTTCAAATCAAAAATGAGTTGGAAAACAAGCAAACAAAAAAAAAACACGAAATGGAAAAAGATAAAAGCAAGAAATTAAGATCAAGACGAGCGAGTATCAAAAATCTTTTGGCACACTTTGCGCATAAATTTCGGACTCATTGGGTGGTACGTGAGTGGATATCTAACTATATATGTATGTATGCATAGATATAGGTGGTATATAAACTAAGAGACGCATTTGAGTGGGCGTTAGTAAGACTAAAAGGAGGCAGGGGCAGGGGGCAGGCGGGGCCAGAGGTATTCCATTGTGTCGGCATTCGCTTTGTTGTGCTCACACACAAATCGGCAAAAATCAGCTCCTTATTATTACATTAATTGATTGATTGATTGACTCGCACCGCTCTAATTGCAAATTGGCCAAGCGCCTATCAAGCGGGGGCGTTGACGGGGGCGTGGCAAGTGCAGTGTAATCACCAAAGCACGCTTGTCGCTCAAATGCTCAATGTCAGCGTCAAATGAATGTGAACAATGCAACTGCAATAACAACAACAACAACAATAACAATAGAAATAGCAACACCCACTCAGAGCGCATGCGAATTGATCTATTTGTAATACCCAAGCGCTAACGCATTTCAACATATAATAACATAAAACAATACATTTTATTGTTAACACAAAAAAGGCCGAGCCAGAAGTACAATAGAAACGCACAAAAACTAATTAAAAATGTGGTAAAAAGCAAATAAAAAGCACTTGACAATGCGAACAATACCAAAGAAAAAACACGAAAAAAGAAAACAAAACATCGTAAAAAATAATAATGACAATAAAAAAAGGCAAAAGAAGTGAAAATTTTGGTATACACAATGCGAGCTGTACTATCTAGGGAAGCTAACAAGTTGTTCTTTCATATATGTAAAGCTCAAAAAAGAGTTCGGCGCCTTAAAAGACAAAAGTCAATTAAAACCAACTATCGTAACTCAAAGATGCGCAGGCGAAGCTTGACCAAATTTGGTATAGAACTCGAATGAATCACCATGAGTTAAACTAAGTGAAATTGCAAAAGTTTGAAATGCATATAGAGCGAGAAAGTATGTGATATTGGATAATATATTCGATAAAAACTGCAAAAATAACAGATAAGACACATTCAAAATATCACATACATATATATTATTTATAATCATGTATTTTTCCTTTAAGAACATATAAAACCAGCCCCAGCACCGTCAGCAACTATCGTAACTCATAGGACAGCAGCCAAAACTCACACAAATTCAGACTAGAGATGATCTGTAAATGCTAATTAGTAAGTCTAAACACTTTTGGCATATACTCTCTGTATATATAGATTAGTTAATATGGAAAATCAATTAAGAACTCTGTAATTTCTAGTTGATATAGCCAGCTAAGCTAAACCAAATGGCTAAACAGTCCCAAATTGGCAACTCGAGACATCAATTTGAAAATGCCTCGACGACAGAGTTCGGTGCGCTTTGAAGACCAAAAACCGAAAGCAATTTGTATGCATATGATAGAAACGCCATAATTATGATATCAGTTAATATATATGTACAGTATATATATATATGTATAGACATACATATGTCTTATACATATATATATGCATATATTTAGATATATGTATATGTGTGTATTATTGTATAATTTATGATATATTAATTTATTTCAAGTGTATTTTTAATAAATTGCTTATTGTTCAAAATGAGTTTTGCCTGTTAATGAGCAAACAAAAAATAAATAAATAAATAATTAGATGTGTATACAAGTATATATATAAATATAGATGTATATGCATATATGTGGATATACATAAATATGTTAAATAAATAAATTGGGAAATGAAATACGGAAAGACAAAACTGAAATTGATTAAAAGAGGTGCGAAAAGACGAAAGAGAACGAATAGGTGATACTCTAGTAGACAAAGTATATATAGTATACATATATTCTCTAAATGATATACATATATATATTATGTATATCTGCATATTACGTATATATGTATGTAGTATATATTTGTATTAAGTTGGAATTTTATAAGAAATCCTTCCTCTACTCTACTCCACTTTAGATATCTGAAGTATCTTAAATAATAAAAGCAAATATTTTTACAGGATTATATCTATAATCTAGCTATATCAGGTAGTCTAAGTATATATATGAAGTATATTTGTAATATATATATTTGTTTTATAAATTTAGATTAAGCAGAGATTATTATATTAGAGATATATTATAGATACATATATATTCATTTATATTTAAGCTGTAGAGAAACTAGTTTCCCACTAATGAATGGCCAGGTGTCATGCCAGTGTGCGTGAATGGGAAGTTGCAGATACAAAAGTATCTAAACACACACACACACACACTCACACACACACACACGTACACTCAACCCATGAAATGCCAATGAACCAAAGAGGCCAAAAAGCACACGACGCTGGATTTTTTTATTTGTTTTGAATAATTTATGAATGTTTGCCAAATGGCCAAGAGAATTTGGTTTGTGGCCCAATCAATGGGCCATTTGAAAGTCAAACATCAAGCCACAAATGGGCTCAGAACCAAATGCACTCCCACCAGCTACACCTACAACACCCCCCCTCTCAGCCAACCCTTGCCCTACCGCTGCCCCTGCCCCTGCCCCTGCTCCTTCCACTGCTTTAGCATCCACACCTTGCTGCCAATTCGGTCAATGGGCCAGGCGACAAAGACGTCAGCGACGCTTGGCATCGTAAATGTGACAAATAGACTAAAGTTTTAGCGCATTTTTCTTAGTCAGCAAACAATACACACACA